>NW_027001031.1:207500-210579 GCF_036934945.1 Oncorhynchus masou masou
TGAGTGTCCATCTGTCACACTAATTGGACACACACACACACACACACACACACACACACACACACACACACACACACACACACACACACACATCTCTTTATCCACACATACTCTCCAATCATGTCCAATCATAAACCACCAAACTAAACCCTCACATCAATCTTGATCACATTCCTCTGAACCACCAAACTAAACCCTCTCATCAACCCTGCTCACATTCCCTAACCCCCAAACTAAAACCCTCACATCAACCCTGCTCACATTCCCTGAACCCCCAAACTAAACCCTCTCATCAACCCTGCTCACATTCCCCTGAACCCCCAAACTAAAACCCCCTCTCATCAACCCTGCTCACATTCCCTGAACCCCCAAACTAAACCCCTCTCATCAACCCTGCTCACATTCCCCTGAACCCCCAAACTAAACCCCTCTCATCAACCCCTGCTCACATTCCCTGAACCCCAAACTAAACCCCCATCAACCCTGCTCACATTCCCCTGAACCCCAAACTAAACCCCTCTCATCAACCCAGTCACATGGTTTTCATCTCAGCATGCATGATTGGTGAATAGGCTCCTGTTGATGACTTCTCTTAATCAGAGTTAAAACCTTAACACCAAGCCAAGCAGCGGTACTCCAGCATTTTGGAGTGGAATATTTACTGTGTGTGTGTGTGTGTGTGTGTGTGTGTGTGTGTGAGTGTGTGTGTGTGTGTGTGTGTGTGTGTGTGTGTGTGTGTGTGTGTGTGTGTGTGTGTGTGTGTGTGTGCGCGTGCGGTCTCAAGTGTTTGGATGGTAGCTAGGGTAACTAGTCAACCCAGGGGTTGCTCTGACTGCAGAAACACAGCGACTGGGCACATTTCACACACACAGGAAGGAAGTGTGTTGTGAATGTTTGATGACCACTGTGCTATTCTGTTCCCATCAAGAGCTCAGCATGAAGCAGAGAATGCATGGCCTCACCAACAAGAGAAGGGAATCAACAGTAACGGTGTGTGTCTGCTATATGACTGTTCTTTGTGAATTCACAAAACTCAGAAGAGGACTAGTTAATGGAAGACTATTTATACAGTATGTGTCTATAGGATAGGGTTCATACAGTATGTGTCTATAGGATAGGGTTTATACAGTATGTGTCTATAGGATAGGGTTCATACAGTATGTCTATAGGATAGGGTTCATACAGTATGTGTATATATAGGATAGGTTATACAGTATGTGTCTATAGGGATAGGGTTTATACAGTATGTATCTATAGGATAGGGTTCATACAGTATGTGTCTATAGGATAGGGTTTATACAGTATGTATCTATAGGATAGGTTTATAGAGTATGTCTATATAGGATAGGGTTTATACAGTATGTATCTATAGATAGGGTTTATAGAGTATGTATATATAGGATAGGGTTTATACAGTATGTATCTATAGGGATAGGGTTTATACAGTATGTATCTATAGGATAGGGTTTATACAGTATGTATCTATAGGATAGGGTTTATACAGTATGTATCTATAGGATAGGGTTCATACAGTATGTATCTAGGATAGGGTTTATACATGTATCTAGGATAGGGTTTATGTAGTATGTGTATCTATAGGATAGGGTTTATAGAGTATGTATATATAGGATAGGTTTATACAGTATGTATCTATAGGATAGGGGTTTATAGAGTATGTATCTATAGGGATAGGTTTATACAGTATGTATATATAGGATAGGGTTTATGCAGTATATAATATAGATAGGTTTATACAGTATGTATCTATAGGATAGGGTTTATACAGTATGTATCTATAGGATAGGGTTTATACAGTATGTATCTATAGGATAGGGTTTATACAGTATGTATATATAGGATAGGGTTTATACAGTATGTATCTATAGATAGGGTTTATACAGTATGTATCTATAGGATAGGTTTATACAGTATGTATCTATATGTGGGATAGGGTTTATACAGTATGTATCTATAGGATAGGGTTCATACAGTATGTAACTATAGGATAGGGTTTATACAGTATGTATCTATAGGATAGGTTTATAAGCAGTATGTATCTATAGGATAGGGTTTATACAGTATGTATCTATAGGATAGGGTTTATACAGTATGTATCTATAGGATAGGGTTCATACAGTATGTGTCTATAGGATAGGGTTTATACAGTATGTATCTATAGGATAGGGTTTATACAGTATGTGTCTATAGGATAGGGTTTATACAGTATGTGTCTATAGGATAGGGTTTATACAGTATGTGTCTATAGGATAGGGTTTATACAGTATGTATCTATAGGATAGGGTTTATACAGTATGTGTCTATAGGATAGGGTTTATACAGTATGTGTCTATAGGATAGGGTTTATACAGTATGTATCTATAGGATAGGGTTTATACAGTATGTATCTATAGGATAGGGTTTATACAGTATGTGTCTATAGGATAGGGTTTATACAGTATGTATCTATAGGATAGGGTTTATACAGTATGTATCTATAGGATAGGGTTTATACAGTATGTATCTATAGGATAGGGTTTATACAGTATGTATCTATAGGATAGGGTTTATACAGTATGTATCTATAGGATAGGGTTTATACAGTATGTATATATAGGATAGGGTTTATACAGTATGTATATATAGGATAGGGTTTATACAGTATGTATCTATAGGATAGGGTTTATAGAGTATGTATATATAGGATAGGGTTTATACAGTATGTATATATAGGATAGGGTTTATACAGTATGTATATATAGGATAGGGTTTATACAGTATGTATATATAGGATAGGGTTTATACAGTATGTATCTATAGGATAGGGTTTATACAGTATGTATATATAGGATAGGGTTTATACAGTATGTGTCTATAGGATAGGGTTTATACAGTATGTATCTATAGGATAGGGTTCATACAGTATGTATATATAGGATAGGGTTTATACAGTATGTATATATAGGATAGGGTTTATACAGTATGTATCTATAGGATAGGGTTTATACAGTATGTATCTATAGGATAGGGTTCATACAGTATGTATATATAGGATAGGGTTTATACAGTATGTATATATAGG
>NW_027001032.1:0-7992 GCF_036934945.1 Oncorhynchus masou masou
TTTTGCCACATTCAGATTTCACATTTCCACATTTCCTCCCTTTTAACGGACCTCTGAGACTATCACAGTGCAGGTGCATTTATACGGAGACTTGATTACACACAGGTGGATTGTATTTATCATCATTAGTCATTTAGGTCAACATTGGATCATTCAGAGATCCTCACTGAACTTCTGGAGAGAGTTTGCTGCACTGAAAGTAAAGGGGCTGAACAATTTTGCACGCCCAATTTTTCCGTTTTTGATTTGTTAAAAAAGTTTGAAATATCCAATAAATGTCGTTCCACTTCATGATTGTGTCCCACTTGTTGTTGATTCTTCACAAAAAAATACAGTTTTATATCTTTATGTTTGAAGCCAGAAATGTGGCAAAAGGTCGCAAAGTTCAAGGGGGCCGAATACTTTCGCAAGGCACTGTATACGTCATAGAACGTAGGGTTATTTGTTCAGACATGTCTGAGTGAAACAAGATATACCCAGTCAAACAGCTATGGGGCTTGGTCAAGTACCCACCATGTAGATTAAAACACCCGAGAAATCTATCAAGGGGTCTAGTCTACTAAGGCCACCAAGAGGGTCCATCCGGAAAATGAAGACGCAAAGATTGTGTCATCGCCCAAGGAACCAATGCCTAATTTGACACAAATTCTTCAAATACATCCAGACATGTTGGGGCATGAGTGGAAATGTTCAGATGGTCGTATTGGTGGTGTTTTCATGCCTTCACAACCTATGCTTACATTTTACTCAATGAAATGAAGGCAAGGTAGATTTTACCTCAAGTGAACGGAGGATGTGTTTTATGTGTCTCAGTCAAAATATATTTCTAATAGAATAGAAATGTATTGAAGGGTTGAGGCTGTCAGATCAGAGTTAATCCCGTCGGATGTTGAAGATTAATTCGAGTGTGACTGTGGGTGGTAGCACTTACGCCCCTGCATCTATCTACCAGAACAACAGGTTAAAAAGAGGGAAGACAACCAATCGACACGAGTTGTTTCCAGCAATTGAGGAGTATGTCTCAAGATGATCCACAATGTGACCTCCAAGACCGTGGATCTAGTGACTGGCGTTGTGAGGCCTTGGATGGCAACGCAGAGACCGCCTATCCTGACTCATACCTTTACCAAAAACTCTGGACTATTTTTTGTGAATGAACTACCACTGGCTCGATCAGATTGCTTCAGAAATAGGACCTTTGAATCTAACATACCTACAAAACAATGCGGACAGTTGTCTCACCACCCCCTTTGTAAAGATTATCAAGGCAACATTGGCTCTTATTCTGGAACATATCAATGCGATCAAGCTAAATAAATCAGGCATAGGGTGTAAGGTGGCCATCCTAGCCAACTAGAAGCTTATTATTTTGAGCGCTACAGTACTTTGAGGACATCGCACAATGACTTTTTACAACAAGACTGAAACACGTCTTGGCCAGGGTTCTGAAAGCTTTTGGTTTTCCACCACTGTCCAAGGGGCAGCTGAAACAATTGTGTGTGATCTCAAGGAAGAACCATACATTGTACAAAGGTTAAGAGAAATCGGGGAAAACTTCTCGATCAAAAGAGTGAGCAAACTGTTTTACGCTGTGGACATTGGGTTGGTGAATCTGAATCAAAAGCCACTTATTCAACTTTGTTGGAAATCTGACCAAAGTTTTTTGGCTACAGGGCTGAGTTTATGTTCCAAAACACGGGAACAACGATATGGGAGGACGGAATGGTGGACTGGAGGGCACTCACAGGACTCTTAACCGATGTGGAACTACAAGATAAGGAAAAGCAGGTCTTCCGATATTCAGGTGCCCATGCGGTGATTTTCATCCTCAACCAGGAGATGGTGGAGTCATGACGTTGAAGCCACGGGAGGCCGAGGATGACTTTGTGTACGGAAGCCATGGTGATAAGAAAGGCAAGGCTTTCTTGGTGCAAGGGTCCCACCATGAAGGTGAGTGGTGATGTGCGTGATAGTGCCTGATCCCAATGGTCGTGTATCCAAGGCTTGAACAGGAAAAGGAGAGGAGAGTGGGTATGCCGTGATGTTCAGGGAGGAGACGAGGGCCTGGTCAATAAAATCCCCACATCACCGGAGTCCACTAGAGCCATGGAGACAACACTTGAGGGACAGCCACCCAGTGAAAAGGAAACCAGGAAGGGTATTGAGGAAAACGATGATGAAGCAATACTCACGCCTACCCTGGGAGACGGAGGTTACGGGGCCGTCCCTCTGCCCCAGTGGACTTCGGGTTAGGATGCACAGGACATTGCTGGAGCCGGTACCTTTCCTGGCTGCAATAGGGACACAGCCCCAGCGATGTTGCTCTGCCACGGATAGGTGTGCGACCCCTATCTCCAAAGGTTCAGGCTCTGCCTAAGGACGGCCAAAAGAGGAGGGTGAGGAGAAAGGAGGGCATCGGCGTTCCAAAAGTATGTTGTCCAGCGCATCCAGGGAAAGGTTATCGTTAAGCGCCAGCTCATTCCATTTGCTGGAGGCTGCCACTGACCGGAAGGCGAGGTGGTCTGGTTTCCTGTAGTAACCAAAAAAGTCTTTATATTTTATATTTGCGATTCTTCAAAGTGGCCACACTTTGCCTTGATGACAGCTTTACACACTCTTGGTATTCTCTCAACCAGCTTCATGAGGTGGAATGCATTTCAATTAATATACGGGTATACAGAAGATAACTATTTGTTAAAAGACCAAGTCCATACTATGGCAAGAACAGCTCAAAGTTGCAAAGAGAAACGACAGTCCATCATTACTTTAAACTTTTAAATTTTCTTCAAGTGCAGTCACTAAGACAATCAAGTTCTATGATGAAACTGGCTCTCATGAGTACTGCCACAGGAAAGGAAGACCCAGAGTTACCTCTGCAGCAGAGGACAAGTTAATTAGAGCTACCAGTCTTAGAAATTGCATCCCAAATAAATACTTCACAGAGTTCAAGTAACAGACACATCTCAACATCAACTGTTCAGAGGAGACTGCGTGAATCAGTCCTTCATGGTCGAAATGTTGCAAAGAAACCATTACTAAAGGACACCAATAAGAAGAGACTTGTTTGGATCAAGAAATATGAGCAATGGTCATTAGACCGGTGGAAATCTGTCCTTTGGTCCAAATTTGAGATTTATGGTTCCAACTGACAGATGAACGGATGATCTCCGCATGTGTGATTTCCAACGTGAAGCATGGAGGAGGGGGTGTGATGGTGTGGGGGTGCTATGCTGGTGACACGGTTTGTGATTGATTTAGAATTCAAGGAACACTTAACCAGCATGGCTACCACAGCATTCTGAAGTGATACGGCTTTCCATCTGGTTTGCGCTTAGTGGGACTATCATTTGATTTTCAACACAACAATGACCCAATAGACCTATAGGCTTTATACAGTCTATTTGACCAAGAAGGAGAGTGATGGATTGCTCTATCAGACCACCTGGCCTCCATAATGTAACGACCGTTCTTCTGTTGAAGGAGGAGCGGACCAAAATGCAGCGTGGTGGTTACTCATGTTTATTAATGAAAATACGACTAGACATGAAATAACTGAATGTACAAAACAACAGATGGAACGTGAAAAACTATGCAGCCTATCTGGTGAACATAAACACAGAGACAGGAACAATCACCCACGAAACACTCAAAGAATATGGCTTCCTAAATATGGTTCCCAATCAGAGACACTGAAAATCACCTGACTCTGATTGAGAACTGCCTCAGGCAGCCATAGACTATGCTAGACACCCCACAAAACCCCAAGACAAAAACACACCACAATAACCCATGTCACACCCTGGCCTGACCAAATAAATGAAGATAAACATAATATATTTCGACCAGGGCATGACACATAATCACCCAACCTCAACACAATTGAGATGGTTTGGGATGAGTTAGAGAGAAGAGCGAAGGAAAAGCAGTCAAGAAGTGCTCATTATATGTGAACTCCTTCAAGACTGTTGGAAAAGCATTACAGGTAAAGCTGGTTGAGAAAATGCCAAGAATCTGGGTTTAAGTAAAAGTCAGTCATCAAGGCAAAGGTGGCTAATTAGAACAATATCAAATATAAAATGCATTTTGATTTGTTTAACACTTCTTTAGTTACTACGTTGTTTCATATGTGTTATTTTGTAGTATTGATGTCTTCACTATTAGTCTACAATGTATAAAAAAAAACTTTTGACTGTATGTAACAGATCTTGGCGTGTTAAAAATGCAGTGTAATGAAACTGTGGCTGTAGACAATATGAAACTGTGGCAATGTTTCTAAAATGTAACTGATTTTATACTCAAATGAAATCTAAAGGCATGTGTGTAATGGATTTCCCTCAAATAAAATATGATAAACATGCTTCACTTATGAAAGTTATTTACTTCAACCCCTCAATCCCCAGTATGAGGAAAAGAAAAGACAAACGAAATTTCAATCATATTAATCAGGAGGAATGGATCAACACAGGATAGTTAAACATTGCATTGTCCCTATTAATTCTAAAATAAATAGTTATTGATCAAATCAAATTGTATTAGTCCCATTTTCATGCTCTGACCTTTAATATCTCTGTTTTCTTTATATTTCCGTTAGGTCAGGGTGTGACGAGGGTGGGTATGCTTGTTTTGTATTGTCTAGGGTTTTTGTATGTCTAGGGGTTTTGTAGGTCTAGGTATTTATATGTCTATGGTGGTCTGATATGGTTCCCAATCAGAGGCAGCTGTTTATCGTTGTCTCTGAAGTGTGGATTATATTTATATGGCCATTTTCTCTTTTGTGTTTGTGGGCTCTTGTTATATGTTTAGTTGCCTGTCTAAACAGGGGGGGAACACGAGGAGATTGGCTGAGTCAGGTTGGAGACCTGAGCCAACTCCTCGTGCTTACCGTGGGGAGCGTGTGACTGGTCAGGCACCGTGTTATGCAGAGATGCGCTCGGTGTCTCCAGTTCGCATTCATAGCTCAGTGCGCTCTATTCCAATTCCTCGCATTTGCCGGGCTAGAATGGGCTTCCAGCCAGGACGTATGGTGACGGCTCAGCGTTCCTGGTCTCCAGTACACCTCCTTGGACCAGGTTAACCTGCGGCAGCTCTGCATACTGTGTCTCCGTTCACGTCTGTCACGTTCTGACCTTTAATATGGTATATCCAATATCCAAGCCTCTTGGACCTAGACTTAGAGCCCGGTACCGCTTGCTGTGCGGTAGCAGAGAGAACAGTATATGAATAGGGTGGCTGGAGTCTTTGACAATTTTAGGGCCTTCCTCTGACACCGCCTGGTATAGAGGTCCTGGATGGCAGGCAGCTTGGCCCCAGTGATGTACTGGGCCATACGCACTACCATATGTACTACCTTGCGGTTGGAGGCCGAGCAGTTGCCAATCATTTATTTTATTTTACCTTTATTTAACTAGGCAAGTCAGTTAAGAACAAATTCTCATTTTCAATGACGGCCTAGGAACAGTGGGTTCAGGGGCAGAACGACAGATTTGTACTTTATCAGCTCGAGGGATTTGAACTTGCAACCTTCCAGTTACTAGTCCAACGCTCTAACCACTAGGCTACCCTGTCGCCCCATGATGCAACCAGTCAGGATGCTCTCAGAACTTTTGAGGATCTGAGGACCCATGCCAAGTATTTTCAGTCTCCTGAGGGGGAATAGGTTTTGTCCTCTTCACGACTGCCTTGGTGTGCTTGGACCATGTTAGTTTGTTGGTGATGTGGACACCAAGGAACTTGAAACTCTCAACCTGCTCCACTACAGCCCCGTCGATGAGAATTGGGGTGTGCTTGGTACTCCTTTTCCTGTAGTCCACAATCATCTCATTTGTCTTGATCACATTGAGGGAAAGGTTGTTGTCCTGGCATGACACAATATAAACTCACATTTTCAATTGGATTTGTTTGACATCAGTACAAATGCGAAGGAAAATGATAACAACAAATTCATGTTAACCTGTTTAGATATTTTATGTAGTCTGGAGGTAAAGAGTGCTTTTGATTCCATTTTTTTTAAAGATGAACACCTGATAATATTCCAATGTACAAAGGAAAGGAATATTTGTATTCACATTTTGAACAACAATATGACATTCTAGTTGTCAAATTCTTGAGGTAACCTGAAGAGATTTCACCCCATGCTTCCCGAAGCACCTCCCTCAAGTTGAATTGGCTTGATGGGTACATCTTACATACCATACGGCCAAGCTGCTCCCACAACAGCTAAATATAGGGTTGAAATCTGGTGACTGTGCTGGCCTCTCCTCTGTCCAGTGTCTGTGTTATTTTGCCCATCTTAATCGTTTCTTTTTATTGGCAAGTCTGAGATATAGCTTTTTCTTTGCAGCTCTGCATAGAAGGCCAGCATCCCGGAGTCGCCTCTTGACTGTTGATGTTGAGACTCGCTTTGAGGACAATACAGTGCCACTGACACGGCCCGCAACCAAAACATGCGTACTCTCCTTCACTGCAGCCGACGTGAGGAAAACATTTAAACGTGTCAACCTTCGCAAGGCTGCAGCCCCAGACGGCATCCCCAGCCGCGCCCTCAGAGCATGCGCAGGCCAGCTGGCTGGTGTGTTTACGGACATATTCAATCAATCCTTATCCCAGTCTGTTGTTCCCACATGCTTCAAGAGGGCCACTATTGTTCCTGTTCCCAAGAAAGCTAAGGTAACTGAACTAAACGACTACCGCCCCGTAGCACTCACTTCCGTCATCATGACGTGCTTTGAGAGACTAGTCAAGGATCATATCACCTCCACCCTACCTGACACCGTAGACCCACTCCAATTTGCTTACCGCCCAAATAGGTCCACAGACAATGCAATCTCAACCACAATGCACACTGCCCTAACCCATCTGGACAAGAGGAATACCTATGTGAGAATGCTGTTCACAGCTCGGCATTTAACACCATAGTGCCCTCCAAGCTGGTCATCAAGCTCGAGACCCTGGGTCTCGACCCCACCCTATGCAACTGGGTACTGGACTTCCTGACGGGCCGTCCCCAGGTAGTGAGGGTAGGCAACAACATCTCCACCCCGCTGATCCTCAACACTGGGCCCCACAAGGGTGCGTTCTGAGCCCTCTCCTGCCTCCCTGTTTACCCACGACTGCGTGGCCATGCACGCCTCCAACTCAATCATCAAAGTTTGCGGACGACACAACAGTGGTAGGCTTGATTACCAACAACGACGAGACGGCCTACAGGGGGAGGTGAGGGCCCTCGGAGTGTGGTGTCAGGAAAATAACCTCACACTCAACGTCAACCAAAACTAAGGAGATGATTGTGGACTTCGGGAAACAGCAGAGGGAACACCCCCTATCCACATCGATGGAACAGTAGTGGAGAGTGTAGTAAGTTTTAAGTTCCTCGGCGTACACATCACAGACAAACTGAATTGGTCCACTCACACAGACAGCATCATGAAGAAGGCGCAGCATGCTCTTCAACCTCAGAGGCTGAAGAAATTCGGCTTGTCACCAAAAGCACTCACAAACTTCTACAGATGCACAATCCGAGCATCCTGTGGCTGGGACACCTTGCCTGGTACGGCAACTGCTCCGCCCACAACCGTAAGGCTCTCCTGAGGGTAGTGAGGTCTGCACAACGTATCATCGGGGCAAACCACCTTGCCTCCAGGACAGCCAGCACCACCCGATGTTACAGGTAGCCATAAAGATCATCAAGGACATCAACCACCGAGCCACTGCCTGTTCACCCCGCTATCATCCAGAAGGAGAGGTCAGTACAGGTGCATCAAAGCAGGGACCGAGAGACTGAAAAACAGCTTCGATCTCAAGGCCATCAGACTGTTAAACAGCCACCACTAACATTGAGTGGCTGCTGCCAACACACTGACACTGACTCAACTCCAGCCACTTTAGTAGTGGGAATTTATGTAAAGTATATCACTAGCCACTTTAAACAATGCTACCTTATATAATGGCTGCTTACCACACCATTATTCATCTCATCTGCAATACGTATATACT
>NW_027001033.1:0-7991 GCF_036934945.1 Oncorhynchus masou masou
GAAGTTGTCATGTCTTGTTATGTCTGTTCCTGTCCTTTCTCTTCATTCTCTCTCTCTGCTGGTCTTTTTAGGTTACCTTCTCTGTCTCTCATTCTTCAGCTGTTCTACATTTCCTCTAACTAGCTCATTCACTCTTTCACACCTGTTCTCTCTTCCCCCTCTGATTAGGTCTCTATTTCTTTCTCTGTTCCTGCTACTTTCAGTGTCTGATTCTTGTTTGTGTTTTTTGATGCCAGAAGCAAGCTGTCGTCTCGTTTGCTTCCACCTTGTCCTGTCCTGTCGGAGTCTGCCTGGCCGGAGCATCCTGCACTATACTAACGTTCTTTTTGTTCCGCTGACAACGTTGGAAGAGGATTTATGCCATTCCTGTATTTTCATTAAAGAACTCTGTTTTCTGTTAAAACCGCTTTGGGTCTTCACTCAAGTTCATAACAGAAGAATCAGACCAAGAATGGACCCAGCGGCTCCGGACCCTTTTCACTCCGCCGTCGAGATCCAGGGAGCGATGCTAGGCAGACACGAGGAGGAATTGTCTGCTGCTCAACATGCCGTTGAGACCCTGGCCGTCCAAGTCTCCGACCTCACAAGACAGGTTCACCAACTCCACCTCGATCCACCGCCCACTTCCAGGGTTTCCGAGTCTCCGGAGCCCAGGATCAACAACCCGCCGTGTTACTCTGGGGAGCCCACTGAGTGCCGCTCATTCCTCACTCAGTGTGATGTGGTGTTCTCTCTCCAGCCCAACACTTACTCCAGGAGCGCAGCCCGCATCGCCTACGTCATTTCTCTCCTTACCGGACGGGCGCGTGAGTGGGGCACGGCAGTCTGGGAGGCGAGGGCTGAGTGTATTAACCAGTATCAGGACTTTAAGGAGGAGATGATACGGGTTTTTGACCGTTCTGTTTTTGGCGAGGAGGCTTCCAGGGCCCTGTCTTCCCTATGTCAGGGGAATAGATCCATAACGGATTATTCTATTGAGTTTCGCACTCTCGCTGCCTCTAGTGACTGGAACGAGGCCGGCTTTGCTCGCTCGTTTTCTGGAGGGTCTCCACGTCGAGTTAAGGATGAGATCCTCTCCCCGGGAGGTTCCTTCCAGTCTGGACTCCTTAATAGCTCTCGCTATTCGCAAACTGACGGTTTGATCTTCGTCGCCGAGCTCGTGGAAAGGAGCTCACATTCTCCGTTGCTCCCCTCTCCACATCACTGCCACCTGCCGCATCACTGCCACCCTCCTCCGCCGGCTCGGATGCTGAGCCTATGCCAGCTGGGGTATTCGCATCTCGGCCAAGGAGAGGGAAACGAATCACCAACTCTGTCTCTACTGCGGCTCCACGCTGGTCATTTTGTCACCTCATGTCCAGTAAGCCAGAGCTCATCAGTAAGGAGGAGCTGCTGGTCAGCGCAACTTCTCAGGCCTCTCCTTCTGGATCCACTGCCCTTTCAGGTCCCATCTCCGCTGGCCAGTTCATCTGCTTTCCTGCAGTGCCTTAACCGACTCTGGGCGGAGGGCTGTTCTTTGGCTGCGAGACCTGGGCTCGGGAACATGACATTCCTCTCAGACAGTTAGGGGAGCCCAGGGCCTTGTTCGCTTTAGATGGTAGTTCTCTCCCAAGATTCAGCGTGACGCTGCCTTTAACCCTCACTGTCTCTGGTAATCATAGCGAAACCATTTCTTTTTAATTTTTCGTTCACCTTTTACACCTGTTGTTTTGGGTCATCCCTGGCTAGTGCGCCATAACCCTTCTATTAATTGGTCTAGTAATACTATCCTATCCTGGAATGTTTCTTGTCATGTAACCTGTTTAATGTCTGCTATCCCACTCCCTGTTTCCTCTGTCTCTTCTTCACAGGAGCCTGGCGAGCTGACAGGGGTGCCGGAGGATATCACGATCTGCGCACGGTGTTCAGTCGTTCCAGGCCACTTCTCTCCTCCACGGTCGTATGACTGTAGTGATCTCCTTCCGGGAACTTCTCCCCGGGAGTAGATTGCTCTCTCTGTCGGCTCCGAGCGTAAGGCTCTCGAGGATTATTTGTCGGTTTCGCTCGACGCCGGTACCATAGTCTCCTCCTCCTCCCCCGCCGGAGCGGGGTTTTTCTTTGTTCAGAAGAAGGACGGGTCCCTGCGCCCATGCGTGGATTATCGAGGGCTGAATGACATAACAGTTAAGAATCGTTATCCGCTTCCTCTTATGTCTTCAGCCTTCGAGATCCTGCAGGGAGCCAGGTTTTTCACCAAATTGGACCTTCGTAACGCCTACCATCTCGTGCGCATCAGGGAGGGGACGAGTGGAAGACGGCGTTTAACACTCCGTTAGGGCACTTTGAATACCGGGTTCTTCCTTTCGGCCTCGTTAACGCTCCAGCTGTCTTTCAGGCACTAGTTAACGACGTCCTGAGAGACATGCTGAACATTTTTGTTTTCGTTTACATGGACGATATCCTGATTTTTCACCGTCTCTCTCGATTCATGTTCAGCACGTGCGACGCGTCCTCCAGCGCCTTTTGGAGAACTGTCTTTATGTGAAGGCTGAGAAATTGCCACTTTCATGCCGCCTCTGTCCCTTTTCTGGTTCCGTTGGCAACGAAGCTGGAAGAAATTGATGGATCCAGCTAAGGTGGAGGCTGTGTTCGTTATGCGTTCCCCCAAGTCGCAGCGTCGAGCTGCCAGTAACTTTTCTGGAAGCCTTCAGCTAATTTCTACCGTCGTTTCATCCGTAATTTCGGTCCAGGTGGCAGCTCCTCTCACAGCCCTTACTTCTGTTAAGGCGTGCTTTAAGTGGTCCGTTTCCGCGAGGGAGCTTTTGATCTTCTGCCAGAATCGTTTTACATCGCACCTATTCTTGTTACACCTGACATCACTAGACAGTTTGTTGTTGGGGTTGTGCGTCAGAGGTGGGCGTGGGAGCCATTCTTTCTCAGCGCTCTCTCTCTGACGGCAAGGTCCATCCTTGCGCGTTTTTCTCTCATCGCTTATCGCCGTCAGAGGCGTAACTATGATGTTGGTAATCGCGAACTGCTCGCCATCCGCTTAGCCCTAGGCGAATGAGCAGTGGTTGGAGGGCGACCGTTCCTTTTGTCGTTTGGACTGACCATAGGAACCTTGAGTACATCCGTTCAGCCAAACGACTTAATGCGCGTCAGGCTCGTTGGGCTCTGTTTTTCGCTCGTTTGAGTTTATTTATTTCTTATCGTCCGGGCTCAAAAACACCAAACCTGATGCTTTATCTCGTCTCTTCAGTTCTTCTGAGGTCTCCACCGACCCCGATGGGATTCTCCCTGAGGGGGCGTGTTGTCGGGTTGACTGTCTGGGGTGAGGAGGCAGGTAAAGCAAGCACTCAACTCACCTCCGTCGCCGCGAGCTTGTCCTAGGAACCTTCTGTTCGTTCCCGTTCCTACTCGTCCGGCCGTTCTTCAGTGGGCCCACTCTGCCAAGTTAGCCGGCCACCCCGAGCGTTCGGGTTACCCGCTTCCATTCGCCAGCGTTTCTGGTGGCCCACTCGGGAACGTGACGCGCGTCGATTTGTCGCCGCTTGTTCGGTCTGCGCGCAGACTAAATCTGGGAACTCTCCTCTGCCGGCCGTCTCAGACCGCTTCCCATTCCCTCTCGACCGTGGTCTCACATCGCTTTAGATTTTATCACCGGACTGCCTTCATCAGCGGGGAAGACAGTTATTCTTACGGTTGTCGATAGATTCTCTAAGGCGGCTCATTTCATTCCTCTCGATAAGCTCCCTTCTGCTAAGGAGACGGCTCAGATCATTATCGGGAATGTTTTCCGAATTCATGGCCTTCCGTCTGGCGTCGTTTCCGACAGAGGCCCGCAGTTCACGTCTCAATTTTGGAGGAGTTTTGCCGTTTGATTGGGGCTTCCGTCAGTCTCTCGTCCGGCTTTCATCCCCAGTCTAACGGTCAAGCCGAGCAGGCCAATCAGACTGTTGGTGGCATTTTACGCAGTCTTTCTTTTTCGTAACCCTGCGTCTTGGTCAGAACAGCTCCCCTGGGCAGAGTACGCCCACAACTCGCTTCCCTCGTCTGCTACCCGGTCTATCCCCTTTTCAGTGTAGCCTCGGGTACCAGCCTCCGCTGTTCTCATCTCAGCTCGCCGGGTCCTGCGTCCCCTCCGCTCAGGCTTTTGTCCAGCGTTGCGAGCGCACCTGGAAGGGGGTCAGGTCGGCACTTTGCCGTAATAGGGCGCAGACTGTGAGGGCCGCTAATAGCGTAGGACCAAGAGTCCTAGATATTGTTGCGGTCAGAGAGTATGGCTCTCCACTCAGAACCTTCCCCTTAAGACAGCTTCTCGCAAGTTGGCCCAGCAGTTCATTGGTCCGTTCCGTATTTCCCAGGTCATTAATCCTGTCGCAGTGCGACTTCTTCTCCAGCTATCTTCGTCGCGTTCACCCGGTCTTCCATGTCTCCTGTGTTAAGCCCGTTCTTGGCGCCCCCGCTCGTCCTCCCCCCATCCTTGTCGAGGCGCACCCATCTACAGGGTTCGTAGGATTTTGGACATGCGCCCTCGGGGCCGTGGTCATCAGTACCTAGTGGATTGGGAGGGTCCGGTCCTGAGGAGAGGAGTTGGGTTCCCTCTCGGGACGTGCTGGACCGTTCGCTGATCGATGATTTCCTCCGTTGCCGCCAGGTTTCCTCCTCGAGTGCGCCAGGAGGGCGCTCGGTGAGTGGGGGGGGTACTGTCATGTCTTGTTATGTCTGTTCCTGTCCTTTCTCTTCATTCTCTCTCTCTGCTGGTCTTTTTAGGTTACCTTCTCTGTCTCTCATTCTTCAGCTGTTCTACATTTCCTCTAACTAGCTCATTCACTCTTTCACACCTGTTCTCTCTTCCCCCTCTGATTAGGTCTCTATTTCTTTCTCTGTTCCTGCTACTTTCAGTGTCTGATTCTTGTTTGTGTTTTTTGATGCCAGAAGCAAGCTGTCGTCTCGTTTGCTTCCACCTTGTCCTGTCCTGTCGGAGTCTGCCTGGCGGAGCATCCTGCACTATACTAACGTTCTTTTTGTTCCGCTGACAACGTTGGAAGAGGATTTATGCCATTCCTGTATTTTCATTAAAGAACTCTGTTTTCTGTTAAAACCGCTTTTGGGTCTTCACTCAAGTTCATAACAGAAGTTTGCTGCTCTGAGATATTCTTTGGTCTGGTTGCACAGATAGGTCCAGAGGCCACCAATGACATTTCTTTCCCCTGCACTTTCCTCCATGAAGGAGGAACGTTACTTCTTCATGATGATTACACATAGTTTTTTGTGGGGAAAACATTTCCCTTGCTCTCCGGCCACCGCGTCTCAAATGAGGGGCAACTGATGGCTCGGCTATTATGACTGTAGAGATAAGCACTATTGTTGATTTATTTTGAATGCGTTTTTCAATTATTTTACCCATTAGAAGTTGTTCAAGATGACCACTGGTACAAAAGGCTTGGTTTCATGTTGAAACTGGAATGTGGATCAGGCTGCTGCCCTGATCCTGCTGCTGTATGTCATTTATTTTTTTATTTAACCTTTATTTAACTAGGCAAGTCCGTTAAGAACAAATTCTTATTTACAATGACATATTTACAATTTCCGTATGTGTGTGTTCCTTCCTTCCATGTGTGTGTGTATGTTCCGTGTGTGTGTTTTGCTTCTGAGTATGTTCCGAATATGTGTGTGTTCCTTTCTGCGTGTGTGTTCATTCTGGAGGGGAGACATTAATCACTGTCGGGGCCAGACACAGATCAGTGTGGATGGGCTCCGTCCAGCCGCTGCCACGGAGCATTCTGGGTAAGAGCAGGAGAGTGACAGGCTGTAAATGAGAGTGAGTCAGCGGATGTCAGCGGAGTGTGTATGTGTTTAAAACAGGGTCTTTCTCCATCATTTAGGCAGTCAGGGAGAATGTGGATCAACCTGGACCCCAGCAGGACAGGTGGGAAAACAGGTAACGCTCATCACTACCAACACCTGACGGGAGCCATTTTGTTTGTGAGACAGGTGTGTGCTTGAGAGGTGTCAGTTTCAAGATGCTGTGTTAGATGCATATAGACATGTACACAGACCCCTTGAGTTTATTCATGAATGTTTGACTAAATGAAGAAACCTTCTTAATTCAGATATATAAACTTATTACATTTATACAGTATTTACATGATGTGAGACTAGAGGATATTCTGACTATCTAGTATTGGAGTACATAAAGTCCTTATTAGTATCTCTCACTCTCTCTCTGTCACCCACTCTCTCTCTGTTTCTCTCTCTCTCTGTCACCCTCTCTCTCTCTCTCTCTCTCTCTGTCACTCTCTCTTTCTCTCTCTCTCTCTCTCTCTCTCTCTCTCTCTCTCTCTCTCTCATCTCTCTGTCCCTCTTTTTCTGCCTCTGTCTCTTTCCCTCTGTCTTTCTCTCTCTGTCCATTTCTCAGCGAGTGGTAGTAGTGAGTTGTAGTTGTATTTTGTCTTTCTTAACATCCATTGTTGATGTGGGTTTTCAGCAGGATTCTAATCAGGAAGACACAATCAGCTATTTTCAGGCTTATCTCACTAATTCCACTTTATGAACACACACACACACACACACACACACGACCCCACTTGATGAGGAGAATGCATGCACACATACACATTCACGCACATGCTCATATTCACACACACATTGGGCCTAATTGCATGGTAGAGAGACACAGAGGGGTGATTTCCATGTAATCGAATCGAGGCCTCTCCTGCAGATTACATTTAATTAGCCCTCTCATCTGGAGTGAACACAGCTAGGGTCCCTGCAAAGCACCTATAAACTCTGCCTCCTGGAAAAAGAAAACAGGACAAACAATGAGATGACAACTCACACCAAATAATCAAATACATGGACTCTATTCTATTTAAATACCACACAAAATAGCCCTTTCTTGAAAATATGCTAACTTAACCTTTTGAATTTGGAACTGCAGGAGTGGCTAGTAATCTTTTATGCGCCCATCCTCCTAACAACAACATGTTCCACCTCACAACACAAGTGGTTTCCTCTTCTTAGCAGTTTTAGCAGAGTCTTTATACAGGAGGATTTAGAGCGATCTGAAAACAAGTCTTAGGCCATATAGCTGCTTTCTGTCAGTCTGGTGGTGTAATCGTGGGCTGTAGTGATAAGCCTTTGGCTATTGCAGAACAGGGCTGGGATATGTTGGTGTGTGTGTGTGTGTGTGTGGTGTGTGTGTGTGTGTGTGTGTGTGCCTGCAACAACCAATGTTATCTACAACCCAAGAGTAATAGCCTGGCCGCACCATTAGCCTGTAACTACATGGATAAGGGTGTCGCGTGTGTGTGTGTGTGTGTGTGTGTGTGTGTGTGTGTGTGTGTTTTGCTGGCCAAGCGAAGATAGCGAGAGAGTCTGTGTATGTATGTGAAAGTGAGTGTGTGTCTGCACGAATGTCTTCAGCTGTTGTAATTGCCCTCAGAGGTCCTGGTAATCTCTCGACCAAACAGAGCAGTTTGCAGCTGAAGCCAGTCGTAATCGCTGTGCCTATCTAACCCAGCAAAGGGGAAGCTGTAAAAACAGATGTCCTCATGAATTAGTGAAAGCTGTTATGAAAAATTAACTGATGACCAAAGAGAAAATGCCAGGGGGTTTATGTTAATTTAATTATTTATTTGATATACCAGACTGTTTAATTATATATATTATATATATATCTTCAGCTGGGTGTTCAGTTTGGATGCTGTGTTCCTCTCCAATGATATTTAGGGAGGCAGCATAGACAGGCTTGTAATGGGGGGAGAGAGAGAAGAGCAGAAAGTAGGGAAAGAGAAGCGGGAGAGGGCAGAAGAGGACACAAATGGTGAAGAGGGTGAAGAGGGAGATTGAGGTCATGAAAAAATGAAGCATTCCCTTTCTCCTTCCCTCCAGCTCTTCCATTCCTCTCTCATCCAGCTCTTCCATTCCCTCTCTCCTCCAGCCCTTCCATTCCTCTCTCCTCCAGCTCTTCTATTCCTCTCTCCTCCAGCTCTTCCATTCCTCTCTCA
>NW_027001034.1:5000-7990 GCF_036934945.1 Oncorhynchus masou masou
AAAGGGTTCTGACTGAAACCAAAAAGGGTTCTACCTGGAACCCAAAAGGGTTCTGACTGAAACCAAAAAGGCTTCTCCTGACCTACAGTATAGGGACAGCTGAAGAACAATTTTGGAACCCTTTTTTCTATGAGTGTAGAAACAATACAAGTTTCATTTTTTAAATCTGAGGAGCGTTATTGGAATCTTGCTGGTAACTAAGCGGTAACTAAGGTTATTATGGGCTGGTCTGTGAGGGGTGTAACACATGGGGACTAACTTGGTTCGTCTGTGGAACATCATTTTGTGTTAGCCACTGAGCTTAAGCCCAGTGGTGGAAAAAGTATGCAATTGTCATACTTGAGTAAAAGTAAAAATACCTTTAATAGAAAATGACTCAAGTAACAGTGAAAGTCACCCAGTAAAATACGTTTGAGTAAAAAGTCTAAAAGTATTTGGTTTAAAATATACTTAAATATCAAAACCAAGTGTAATTGCTAAAATATACTTAAGTATCAAAAGTAAAAGTCTAAAGTATTTAAAAATGACTCATATTAATGAAACCATAAAGCATCATCTTCTTGTTTTTTAAATGTACAGATAGCCAGCGACACACTCCAACACTCAGACATCATTTACAACAAAGCATTTATGTTTAGGTGAGTCCACCAGATCAGGGTAGTAGGGATGAACAGGGATGTTCTCTTGATAAGTGGGTGAATTGGACCATTTTCCTGTCCTGCTAAGCATTCAAAACGTAATGAGTACTGGGTGTCAGGGAAAAATGTTTGGAGTAAAAGTACAGTATTTTATTTAGGAATGGGGTGAAGTAAAGTTGTCAAAAATATAAAAAAAAGCAAAGTACCGATACCAACAAAAAACAACTTAAGTAGTACTTTAATGTATTTTTACTTAAGACCTTTACATCACTGCTTTAGCTAGGTAGGCAACCGGGTCTCAGGTCTTAGCCTAGGTAGGCAACCAGGTCTCCAGGTCTCAGCCCAGGTAGGCAACCAGGTCTCCAGGTCTCAGCCCAGGTAGGCAACCAGGTCTCCAGGTCTCAGCCCAGGTAGGCAACCAGGTCTCCAGGTCACAGCCTAGGTAGGCAACCGGGTCACCAGGTCTTGAGGTCTCAGCCTCGAGGAGACCAACAGTAGAACCAGTCCAGGTCTCGAGGTCTCAGACAAGGGTTACTCCATTACACACACCCACACACACACACACCCACACACATCGCAGGCAGGTCCAGTGGACTCTTGTTGCTGTGTGTTGAAGGGACATCAACTCTTGTTGCTCTGTGTGTGTTGAAGGGACATTAACTCTTGTTGCTGTGAAGAAGGACATTAACTGTTGTTGCTATGTGTTGAAGGAACATTAACTCTGTTGCTGTGTGTTGAAGGGACATTAACTCTTGTTGCTATGTGTTGGAAGGGAACATTAACTCTTGTTGCTGTGTGTTGAAGGGACTTTAACTGCTGTTGCTATGTGTTGAAGGACATTAACTCTGTTGCTATGTGTTGAAGGGACATTAACTCTTGTTGCTATGTGTTGAAGGGACATTAACTCTCTCCTGCCTCCTCTCTCCTATCTTTTCCCAGGTCAACGACGCTGTAGGGAGTGGCTGGCCCTGGCTCTATTTTGTCACGCTAATCATCATAGGGTCATTTTTTGTGCTTAACTTGGTGTTGGGGGTGTTGAGCGGGTAAGAACCGGTTCTACTGCAGGTTCTAATGGAGCCTGGCCTCTTCCTCTTCGGCTGACTGTCTGACTGGGTTCTGCTGTGGCCTTTTCTCCCTGCTTGTCTGACTGGTTCTACCATGGCCTCTTCTGTCTGTCTGTCTGTCTGTCTGTCTGTCTGTCTGTCTGTCTGTCTGTCTGTCTGTCTGCCTGACTGACTCTACCATGGCCTACCATGGCCTCTTCTGTCTGTCTTACTGACTGGTTCTAATATGGCCTCTAATGGTATTATTCTCTGCTTGGCTGACTGACCGCTCCTCTGGTCTGCCTGCTTGAAGGACTGACTGATTCTTATTCAACCTGTTCTCTTTGCCTGAGTGACTGGTTCTGCTGTGGCCTCTTCTTCCAGCCTGATTTACAGACTGGTTCAGACCGTTGTCTTTCTGCCTGACTGACTAGTTAAAATGTGGCCTCTTCTTGAGGCCTGACTGACTGGTTCTACTGTTGCTCTCTTCTCTGCCTGACTGACTGACTGCTTCTACTGTTGGTCTCCTGTCTGACTGACTGGTTCTACTGTTGGTCTCCTCTCTGACTTACTGACTGGTTCTACTGTTGGTATCCTCTCTGCATGACTGACTGACTGGTACTACTGTTGCTCTCCTCTCTGACTGACTGGTTCTACTGTTGGTCTCCTCTCTGCCTGACTGGTTCTACTGTTGGTCTCCTCTCTGACTGACTGGTTCTACTGTTGGTCTCCTCTCTGACTGACTGGTTCTACTGTTGCTCTCCTCTCTGACTGACAGGTTCTACTGTTGGTCTCCTCTCTGACTGACTGGTTCTACTGTTGGTCTCCTCTCTGAATTACTGGTTCTACTGTTGCTCTCCTCTCTGACTGACTGGTTCTACTGTTGGTCTCCTGTCTGACTGACTGGTTCTACTGTTGGTCTCCTCTCTGACTGACTGGTAATACTGTTGCTCTCCTCTCTGACTGACTGGTCCTAATGTTGGTCTCCTCTCTGACTGACTGGTTCTACTGTTGCTCTCCTCTCTGACTGACTCTAATGTTGCTCTCCTCTCTGACTGACTGGTTCTAATGTTGGTCTCCTCTCTGACTGACTTGTTTTACTGTTGGTCTCCTCTCTGACTGACTGACTGACTGGTTCTACCGTTGCTCTCCTCTCTGCCTGACAGGTTCTACTGTTGGTCTCCTCTCTGACTGACTGGTTCTACTGTTGCTCTCCTCTCTGACTGACTGGTTCTACTGTTGCTCTCCTCTCTGACTGACTGGTTCTACTGTTGGTCTCCTCTCTGACTGACTGGTTTTACTGTTGGCC
>NW_027001035.1:0-7990 GCF_036934945.1 Oncorhynchus masou masou
GGTACCTTAATGTAAAGTGTTACCTTAATGTAAATTGTTACCATAATGTAAAGTGTACCTTAATGTAAAGTGTTACCATAATGTAAAGGGTACCTTAATGTAAAGTGTTACCATAATGTAAAGTGTACCTTAATGTAAAGTGTTACCATAATGTAAAGGGTACCTTAATGTAAAGTGTTACCATAATGTAAAGGGTACCTTAATGTAAAGTGTTACCATAATGTAAAGTGTACCTTAATGTAAAGTGTTACCATAATGTAAAGGGTATCTTAATGTAAAGTGTTACCATAATGTAAAGTGTACCTTAATGTAAAGTGTTACCATAATGTAAAGTGTTACCATAATGTAAAGTGGACCTTAATGTAAAGTGTTACCATAATGTAAAGTGTTACCTTAATGTAAAGTGTTACCATAATGTAAAGGCTACCTTAATGTAAAGTGTTACCATAATGTAAAGGATTATTTAATGTCAAGTGTTACCTTAATGTAAAGTGTTACCATAATGCTGTAACTAATGTAAAGTGTTACCTTAATGTAAAGGATTATTTAAAGTGTTACCTTTAATGTAAAGTGTTACCATAATGTAAAGGGTTCATGTAAAGTGTTACCATCTTAATGTAAAGTGTTACCTTAATGTAAAGTGTTACCATAATGTAAAGTGTTACCATAATGTAAAGTGTTACCATAATGTAAAGTGTTACCCACGTAAATTGACCTTAATGTAAAGTGTTACCATAATGTAAAGTGTTACCATAATGTAAAGGGTACCTTAATGTAAAGTGTTACCATAATGTAAAGGGTACCTTAATGTAAAGTGTTACCATAATGTAAAGGTTACCTTAATGTATAGTGTTACCATAATGTAAAGTGTTACCATAATGTAACCTACCATAATGTAAAGTGTTACCATAATGTAAAGGGTACCTTAATGTAAAGTGTTACCATAATGTAAAGGATTATTTAATGTCAAGTGTTACCTTAATGTAAAGTGTTACCATAATGTAAAGTACCTTTAATGTAAAGTGATCATTAAAGTGTTACATAATGTAAAGGGTACCTTTAATGTAAAGTGCGTTACCCTGTAATGTAAAGTGTTACCTTAATGTAAAGTGTACCATAATGTAAAGTGTACCATAATGTAAAGTGTTACCATAATGTAAAGTGTTACCATAATGTAAGTAAAGTGTTACCTTAATGTAAGTGTTACCTTAATGTAAAGTGTTACCTTAATGTAAAGTGTTACCTTAATGTAAAGTGTTACCATAATGTAAAAGTGTTACCATAATGTAAAGGGGTACATAATGTAAAGGGTAACTTAATGTAAAGTGTTACCTTAATGTGTAAAGTGTTACCTTAATGTAAAGTGTTACCTTAATGTAAAGTGTTACCATAATGTAAAGTGTTACCATAATGTAAAGTGTTACCTTAATGTAAAGTGTTACCTTAATGTAAAGTGTTACCATAATGTATAATGTAAAGTGTACTTTAATGGTTAAGTGTTACCATAATTTAAAAGCAAGGTTACCTTAATGTAAAGTGTTACAATAATGTAAATGTGTTACCATAATGTAATGTTAAGTGTGTTACCTTAATGTAAAGTGTTACATAATGTAAAGTGTTACCATAATGTAAAGTGTTACCTTAATTTAAAGTAAATTACCTTTAATGTAAAATGTAAAGTGTTACCTTAATGTAAAGTGTTACCATAATGTAAAGTGTACCTTAATGTAAAGTGTTACCATAATGTAAAGGGTACCTTAATGTAAAGTGTTACCATAATGTAAAGTGTTACCATAATGTAAAGTGGACCTTAATGTAAAGTGTTACCATAATGTAAAGTGTTACCATAATGTAAAGTGTTACCTTTATGTAAAGTGTTACCATAATGTAAAGGGTACCTTAATGTAAAGTGTTACCATAATGTAAAAGGTACCTTAATGTAAAGTGTTACCTTAATGTAAAGTGTTACCATAATGTAAAGGGTACCTTAATGTATAGTGTTACCATAATGTAAAGGGTAACTTAATGTAAAGTGTTACCTTAATGTAAAGGATTATTTAATGTCAAGTGTTACCTTAATGTAAAGTGTTACCATAATGTAAAGGGTACCTTAATGTAAAGTGTTACCATAATGTAAAGGGTACCTTAATGTAAAGTGTTACCTTAATGTAAATTGTTACCATAATGTAAAGTGTACCTTAATGTAAAGTGTTACCATAATGTAAAGTGTTACCATAATGTAAAGGGTACCTTAATGTAAAGTGTTACCTTAATGTAAAGTGTTACCTTAATGTAAAGTGTACCATAATGTAAAGTGTTACCATAATGTAAAGGGTACCTTAATGTAAAGTGTTACCTTAATGTTAAGTGTTACCATAATGTAAAGTGTTACCATAATGTAAAGTGTTACCTTAATGTAAAGTGTACCTTAATGTAAAGTGTTACCATAATGTAAAGTGTTACCTTAATGTAAAGTGTTACCTTAATGTAAAGTGTTACCATAATGTAAAGGGTACTTTAATGTAAAGTGTTACCATAATTTAAAGGGTACCTTAATGTAAAGTGTTACCATAATGTAAAGTGTTACCTTAATGTAAAGTGTTACCTTAATGTAAAGTGTTACCATAATGTAAAGTGTTACCTTAATGTAAAGTGTTACCATAATGTAAAGGGTACTTTAATGTAAAGTGTTACCATAATTTAAAGGGTACCTTAATGTAAAGTGTTACCATAATGTAAAGTGTTACCTTAATGTAAAGGATTCTTGTTTAGGATCCCATGGATTTTCTTTTTGTATGTGTTGACTGTTATGGATGAACTATAAACTCCACTGTATCTGACAGACGTGCGGTCTGAGTACTGTTACCTGACGTGGGAAGAGGACTCGTGTGTGCCAAGCCGTGCCCGGCCCGTTTCCGCATGGACGCCTGTTGCTGCACGATGGCGCCGCCTGGGGAAGGAGTGCGAGGCGTGCCCCCTGCCTGGCACTTCCGAGTATGACGCCTCTGCCCCCGAGGCCCAGGCTTCGCCAACCGAGGGGAGACGTCCTCACCGGAAGGCTTCTATAAGAGTGAGGGTGAAGCGTTGCAATATATTGGTTTGTTTCCAAAAGGTTTTCCAGAAATCCAGGTAGTTAGTGTCACTCCTCAATATTACATAATTTAGCAAACTGATAACAGGAAGTAAGGATAGGAAGTATAGGAAGTAGGACTAGGTAGTGATTAATATGCATCTGTTATAGGAAGTAGGACTAGGTAGTGATTAATATATGTTATAGGAAGTAGGACTAGGTAGTGATTAATATATGTTATAGGAAGTAGGACTAGGTAGTGATTAATATCTGTTATAGGAAGTAGGACTAGGTAGTGATTAATATCTGTTATAGGAAGTAGGACTAGGTAGTGATTAATGTCTGTTATAGGATGTAGGACTAGGTAGTGATTAATATCTGTTATAGGAAGTAGGACTAGGTAGTGATTAATATCTGTTATAGGAAGTAGGACTAGGTAGTGATTAATATCTGTTATAGGAAGCCGGACTAGGTAGTGATTAATATCTGTTATAGGAAGTAGGACTAGGTAGTGATTAATATCTGTTATAGGAAGCCGGACTAGGTAGTGATTAATATCTGTTATATGAAGTAGGACTAGGTAGTGATTAATATCTGTTATAGGAAGCCGGACTAGGTAGTGATTAATATCTGTTATATGAAGTAGGACTAGGTAGTGATTAATATCTGTTATAGGAAGCCGGACTAGGTAGTGATTAATATCTGTTATATGAAGTAGGACTAGGTAGTGATTAATATCTGTTATATGAAGTAGGACTAGGTAGTGATTAATATCTGTTATAGGAAGTAGGACTAGGTAGTGATTAATATCTGTTATAGGAAGTAGGACTAGGTAGTGATTAATATCTGTTATAGGAAGTAGGACTAGGTAGTGATTAATATCTGTTATAGGAAGTAGGACTAGGTAGTGATTAATATCTGTTATAGGAAGTAGGACTAGGTAGTGATTAATATCTGTTATATGAAGTAGGACTAGGTAGTGATTAATATGTGTCTGTTATAGGAAGCCGGACTAGGTAGTGATTAATATCTGTTATAGGAAGTAGGACTAGGTAGTGATTAATATGTGTCTGTTATAGGAAGCCGGACTAGGTAGTGATTAATATCTGTTATATGAAGTAGGACTAGGTAGTGATTAATATCTGTTATAGGAAGTAGGACTAGGTAGTGATTAATATCTGTTATAGGAAGCCGGACTAGGTAGTGATTAATATCTGTTATAGGAAGTAGGACTAGGTAGTGATTAATATCTGTTATAGGAAGTAGAACTAGGTAGTGACTAATATGTGTCTGTTATAGGAAGTAGGACTAGGTAGTGATTAATATCTGTTATAGGAAGTAGGTCTAGGTATTGATTAAAATCTGTTATAGGAAGTAGGACTAGGTAGTGATTAATATCTGTTATAGGAAGTAGAACTAGGTAGTGATTAATATGTGTCTGTTATAGGAAGTAGGACTAGGTAGTGATTACTATCTGTTATAGGAAGTAGGACTAGGTAGTGATTAATATGTGTCTGTTATAGGAAGTAGGACTAGGTAGTGATTAATATCTGTTATAGGAAGTAGGACTAGGTAGTGATTAATATGTGTCTGTTATAGGAAGTAGGTCTAGGTAGTGATTAATATCTGTTATAGGAAGTAGGACTAGGTAGTGATTAATATCTGTTATAGGAAGTAGGACTAGGTAGTGATTAATATCTGTTATAGGAAGTAGGTCTAGGTATTGATTAATATCTGTTATAGGAAGTAGGACTAGGTAGTGATTAATATGCATCTGTTATAGGAAGTAGGACTAGGTAGTGATTAATATGTGTCTGTTATAGGAAGTAGAACTAGGTAGTGATTAATATCTGTTATAGGAAGTAGGACTAGGTAGTGATTAATATCTGTTATAGGAAGTAGAACTAGGTAGTGATTAATATGTGTCTTTGTTATAATAGAAATTGGATCATTTTGTGGATGTGTCTCTCTTTGACAGACATCAATGAGTGTAAGGTGTTCCCCAGAATGTGTGTCCATGGAAAGTGTCGCAACACCATAGGCAGTTTCAGGTGCCACTGCGCCGGAGGATTTTCCCTCGATATGGAAGAACGCAACTGCACAGGTGAGACAATGACTGCGTTATGTCCCGTTATTTGTAAGTCGCTCTGGATAAGAGCGTCTGCTAAATGACTTAAATGTAATGTAATGAGTGAAATGATCTGTTAATTCAGTTTGTCCCGATTGCGTGGACATTTTTCTCACAATAGGGATCACTTTTGCAAAACAGTTAACACAGCCCACCAAACTGAAGTGTGTTTGCGTAATGCACTAACAGAACATAAAAACCTTAAAATACCTGTCACAAAATTAAACAAAACACTATAATATGTCATCGAATGAGAATATTTATTTAGCAAAATTAACTAACGTATGTTCTCAAAGTTTATTTGTCGTGTACACAGTTTACAGCAGGTATAAACAATGTAGTAAAATGCTTAATTGCAAGCTCTCTCAACAGTGCAGTACAAATACCAATGTCAATATAAAAGATATGATAACATCTGTTCTGCTGTCCTCTGTGTGTGTGTGTGTGTGTGTGTGTGTGTGTGTGTTCAGACATAGATGAGTGTCGTATCTCTCCGGACCTGTGTGGCCAAGGGGTTTGTGTCAACACTCCGGGTAGTTTTGAGTGTGAGTGTTCCGAGGGCTATGAGAGTGGCTTCATGATGATGAAGAACTGCATGGGTGAGTCCAACCTCTCTCTATCTCTCTCTTCCTCACTCTGCAGTATCTCTCGCTCTCTCTCTCTTCCTCACACTCTCTAACTCTTCCTCACTCTCTCTCTCTCTCTCTCTTCCTCACTCTACAGTATCACTCTCTCGCTCTCTCTCTCTTCCTCACACTCTCTAACTCTTCCTCACTCTCTCTCTCTCTCTCTCGAACTCACGCTACAGTATCACTCTCTCGCTCTCTCTCTCTTCCTCACACTCTAACTCTTCCTCACTCTCTCTCTCTCTCTCTCTTCCTCACTCTACAGTATCACTCTCTCGCTCTCTCTCTCTTCCTCACACTCTAACTCTTCCTCACTCTCTCTCTCTCTCTCTTCCTCACTCTACAGTATCACTCTCTCGCTCTCTCTCTCTTCCTCACACTCTCTAACTCTTCCTCTCTCTCTCTCTCTCTTCCTCACTCTACAGTACTCTCTCGCTCTCTCTCTCTCTTCCTCACACTCTCTAACTCTTCCCTCAGTCTCTCTCTCTCTCTCTTCCTCACTCTACAGTATCACTCTCTCGCTCTCTCTCTTCCTCACACTCTCTAACTCTTCCTCACTCTCTCTCTCTCTCTCTCTTCCTCACTCTACAGTATCACTCTCTCGCTCTCTCTCTCTTCCTCACACACTCTAACTCTTCCTCACTCTTCTTCCTCACTTCACTCTACAGTATCACTCTCTCGCTCTCTCTCTTCCTCACACTCTAACTCTTCCTCACTCTCTCTCTCTCTTCCTCACTCTACAGTATCACTCTCTCTCTCGCTTCTCTCTCTCTTCCTCACACTCTCTAACTCTTCCTCTCTCTCTCTCTCTTCCTCACTCTACAGTATCACTTTCGCTTCTCTCTTCCTCACACTCTCTAACCTTCCTCAGCCCTCTCTCTCTCTCTCTCTTCCTCACTCTACAGTATCACTTCTCTCGCTCTCTCTCTCTCCCTCACACTCTCTAACTCTTCCTCTTCCTCTCTCTCTCTCTTCTCTTCCTCACTCTGCAGTATCTCTCGCTTTCTCTTCCTCACACTTTCTAACTCTTCCTCACTCTCTCTCTTCTTCCTCACTCTACAGTATCACTCTCTTCGTTCTCTCTTCCTCACACTCTAACTCTTCCTCACTCTCTCTCTCTCTCTTCCTCACGGGCTACAGTATCACTCTCTCGCTCTCTCTCTTCCTCACACTCTAACTCTTCCTCACTTTCTCTCTCTCTTCCTCACTTACAGTATCACTTCTCTCTCTCTTCCTCACACTCTAACTCTTCCTCACTCTCTCTCTCTCTCTCTTCCTCACTCTACAGTATCACTCTCTCGCTTCTCTCTCTTCCTCACACTCTCTAACTCTTCCTAACTCTTCCTCTCTTCCTCACTCTTACAGTATCACTCTCGCTTTCTTCCCTCACACTCTCTAACTCTTCCTCAGTCTCTCTCTCTCTTCCTCACTCTACAGTATCACTCTCTCCGCTCTCTCTCTTCCTCACACTCTCTTAACTCTTCCTCACTTCTCTCTTCTCTCTCTCTCTTCCTCACTCCACAGTATCACTCTCTCGCTCCTCTCTCTTCCTCACACTCTAACTCTTCCTCACTCTCTCTCTCTCTCTTCCTCACTCTACAGTATCACTCTCTCGCTTTCTTCCTCACACTCTCTAACTCTTCCCTCACTCTCTCTCTCTCTCTCTTCCTCACTCTACAGTATCACTTTCTCGTCTTCTTCCTCACACTCTAACTCCCTTCCCTTCACTCTCTCTCTCTCTTCCTCACTCTCCCATACAGTATCACTTCTTTCGTAAATTCTTCCTCACACTCTCTAATCCCTCCTCACTCTCTCTCTCTCTTCCTCACTCTACAGTATCACTCTCTCGCTTCCATCTTCCTCACACTATCTTAACTCTTCCTCACTCTCTCTCTCTCTCTTCCTCACTTCACAGTATCACTTCTCTCGTCTCTCTTCCACACTCTCTAACTCTTCCTCACTCTCTTCTCTTCCTCACTCTACAGTATCACTCTCTCGCTCTCTCTCTCTTCCTCACACTCTCTAACTCTTCCTCTCTCTCTCTCTCTCTCTTCCTCACTCTACAGTATCACTCTCTCTCTCTCTCTCTCTTCCTCACACTCTCTAACTCTTCCTCACTCTCTCTCTTCCTCTCTCTACAGTATACCTATCTCTTCCTCTCTCTAC
>NW_027001036.1:0-7989 GCF_036934945.1 Oncorhynchus masou masou
TCATGGATAAGTGTATTAACCTACAAGTCAGCGGACCAGACAGACAGAGGAGTAATGATAGATAAATGAATAGATAAATGAATTAACCTACAGGTCAGTGAGCCAGACAGACAGACAGAGGAGTAACGATGGATAAATGTTTTAACCCGACAGGTCAGTGGGCCAGACAGACAGAGAGACAGACAGACTGTCTCTCTCTGTCTCTCTCTCGCTCTCTCTGCATCTCTCTCTCTCTCTCTCTCTCTCTCTCTCTCTCTCTGGAGTAGAGAGAAGTGGAGTAGAGTAGAGTAGAGTGGAGTAGAATACAGTCTGGAGTGGAATACAGTGGAGTACAGAAGAGTGGAGTGATGTACAGTACAGGGGAGTAGAGTGGAGTGCAGAACAGCGGAGTAGAGTGGAGTACAATAGAGTGGAGTAGAGTACAGTCTGGAGTGGAGTAGATGAGAGTGGGGTACAGTAGAGTACAGTAGAGTAGAGTACAGTACTGCAGAGTACAGTACAGTACAGTACAGTAGAGCAGAATTGAGTAGAGTACAGAACAGAACAGTAGAGTAAAGTATAGTACAGTTGAGCAGGGTGGAGCGGAGTAGAGTAGGGTGGAGTAGAGTATAGTGGAGAATAGCAGAGTAGAGTAGAGTAGAGTATAATGGAGTAGAGTGGAGTAGAGTAGAGTGGAATGGAGTGGAGTAGAGTATAGTGGGGTATGTTAGAGTGGTGTAGAGTATAGTGGAATAGAGTAGAGTGGAGTAGAGTACATTTTCGAGTGAAGTGGAGTAGAGTGGAGTACAGTAGAGTGAAGTTGATTAAAGTACAGTTCAGTAGAGTGGAGTAGAGTGGAGTACAGTACAGTCTGGAGTAGAGTAGAGTTGATTGGAGTACATTAGCGTGGAGTAGAGTAGAGTGGAGTGGAGTGGATTAGAGTGGAGTAGAGTACAGTCTGGAGTAGAGTAGAGTGGAGTACAGTAGAGTGGAGTGGAGTACAGTAGAGTGAAGTATAGTACAGTCTGGAGTTGAGTAGAGTAGACTGGAGTACAGTAGAGTGGAGTGGAGTACAGTAGAGTGAAGTATAGTACAGTCTGGAGTTGAGTAGAGTAGACTGGAGTACAGTAGAGTGGAGTGGAGTACAGTAGAGTGAAGTATAGTACAGTCTGGAGTTGAGTAGAGTAGACTGGAGTACAGAAGAGTGGAGTGGAATACAGTAGAGTGGAGTAGAGTAGAGTAGATAGGAGAACAGTGGAGTGTAGTGGAGCAGAGTGGAGTGGAGTAGAGTGGAGTGGAGTAGAGTAAAATGGAGTAGAGTGGAGTGGAGTAGAGTGGAGTACATTACAGTAGAGTAGAGTAGGGTACAGTAGAGTACAGTACAGTAGAGTTCAGTACAGTAGAGTACAGTTCAGTACAGTAATGTTGAGTACAATAGAGTACAGTACAGTAGAGTTAAGTACAGTAGGGTACAGTAAAGTTATGTTCAGTACTGTAGAGTGCAGTAGAATACAGTACAGTATATTTAAGTACAGTACAGTACAGTACAGTAGAGTACAGTAGAGTACAGTACAATACTATAGAGTACAGTACAGTAGAGTTCAGTACAGTACAGTACAGTACAGTACAGTACAGTACAGTAGAGTGCAATACAGTAGAGTACAGTACGGTACAGTACTAGTAGAGTTCAGTACAGTACAGTACAGTTCAGTACAGTAGAGTACAGTACGGTAGAGTACAGTACAGTACAGTTATTTTATTTATTTCATTTATTTACCTTTTAACCAGGTAGGCTAGTTGAGAACAAGTTCTCATTTGCAACTGCAAACCTGGCCAAGATAAAGCGTAGCAATTCGACACATACAACAACAGAGTTACACATGGAATAAACAAAACATACAGTCAATAATACAGTAGAACAAAAGAAAACAAAAAGTCTATATACGGTGAGTGCAAATGAGGTTAAGGAAATTAAGGAAATAAATAGGCCTGGAATGTAGATTGGCGAAGATTACATTTACATTTAAGTATAGCAATTAAACACTACAAATTGTGAATTCACCTTCTGACATCAGTGGAACAGACTTTAGTGATCTAAATGATTTAATATTTGCAGGCTCTTATCCAGAGCGACTCTACAAATTGGTGAATTCACCTTCTGACATCCAGTGGAACAGCCACTTTACAATAGTGCATCTAAATGAATATGCAAAACTGGGGTAAATAAATAAAGAAATACCAGTATGGGGATGAGGTAGGTAGATGGGCTGTTTACAGATGGGCTATGTACAGGTGCAGTGATCTGTAAACTGCTCTGACAGCTGGTGCTTAAAGCTAGTGAGGGAGATGTGAGTCTCCAACTTCAGAGATTTTTACAATTCGTTCCAGGCAGCAGAGATCTGGAAGGAAAGACGACCAAGAAGGAATTGGCTTTGGGGGTGACCAGTGAGATATACCTGCTGGAGCGCGTGCTACGAGTGGGTGCTGCTATGGTGACCAGTGAGCTGGAGATAAGGCGGGGCTTTACCAGCAGAGACTTGTAGATAACCTGTAGCCAGTGGGTTTGGCAAACGAGTATGAAGCGGGCCAACTAACGAGAGCATACAGGTCGCAATGGTGGGTAGTGTATGGGGCTTTGGTGACAAAACAGATGGCACTGTGATAGACTGCATCCAGTTTGTTGAGGCTATTTTATAGATTACATCACCGAAGTCGAGGATCGGTAGGATGGTCAGTTTTACGAGGGTATGTTTGGCAGCATGAGTGAAGGATGCTTTGTTGCGATATAGGAAGCCGATTCTAGATTTAATTTTGGATTGAAGATGCTTAATGTGAGTCTGGAAGGAGAGTTTACAGTCTAGCCATTTGTAGTTGTCCACGTATTCTAAGTCAGAGCCATCCAGAGTAGTGATGCTGGACGGGCGGCGAGCAGGTGCGGGCAGCGATCGGTTGAAAAAGCATGCATTTAGTTTCACTTTGCGTTTGAGCAGTTGGAAGCCCACGGAAGGAGAGTTTGTATGGCATTGAAGCTCGTCTGGAGGTTAGTTAACACAGTGACCAAGGAGGGACCAGAAGTATACAGAATGGTGTCGTCTGCGTAGAGGTGGATCAGAGAATCACCAGCAGCAAGAGCAACATCATTGATGTATACAGAAAGATAGTCGGCCCGAGAATTGAACCCTGTGGCACACCCATAGAGACTGTCAGAGGTCCAGACAACAGGCCCTCCGATTTGACACACTGAACTCTATCAGAGAAGTAGTTGGCAATCATTTGAGAAACTAAGGCTGTCGAGTCTGCCAATAAGAATGTTGTGATTGACAGAGTCGAAAGCCTTGGCCAGGTCGATGAATAAGGCTGCACAGTAATGTCTCTTATCGATGGCGGTTATGATGTCGTTTAGAACCTTGTGCGTGGCTGAGGTGCACCCATGACCAGCTCTGAAACCAGATTGCATAGCGGGAGAAGGTATGGTGGGATTCGAAATGGTCAGTAATCTGTTTGTTAACTTGCCTTTCAAGACCTTAGAAAGACAGGGTAGGATAGATATAGGTCTTTGTAACAGTTTGGGTCCTAGAGTGTCACCCCCTTTGAAGAGGGGATGACCGCGGCAGCTTTCCAATCTTTGGGAATCTCAGACGAAACGAAAAGAGAGGTTGAACAGGCATGTAATAATGGTTGCAACAATTTTGGCAGATCATTTTAGAAAAGAGGGTCCAGATTGTCTAGCCTGGCTGATTTGTAGGGGTCCAGATTTTGAAGCTCTTTCAGAACATCGGCTATCTGGATTTGGGTAAAGGAGAAATGGTTGGGGCTTTGGCGGGTTGCTGTGGAGGGTGCCGGGCAGTTGACCGGGGTAGGGGTAGCCATGTGGAAAGCATGGCCAGCCTTAGAGAAATGCTTATTGAAATTCTCAATTATATTGGATTTTATCGGTGATGAAAATGTTTCCTAGCCTTAGAGCAGTGGGCAGCTGGGAGGAGGTGCTCTTATTCTCCCATGGATTGACAGTGTCCCAGAACTTTTTGAGTTAGTACTACAGGATGCAAATTTCTGTTTGAAAAAGCTTGCCTTAGCTTTTCTAACTGCCTGTGTATATTTGTTCCTAACTTCCCTGAAAAGTTGCATATCATGGGGGCTATTCGATGCTAATGCAAAATGCCACAGGATGTTTTTGTGCTGGTCAAGGGCAGACAGGTCTGGCGTATGTGAACCAAGGAATATATATCTATTCCTAGTTCTAAAATTTTTGAGAGGGCCATGCTTATTTAAGATGAGAGAGAGGGAGACAGAGAGAGAGGGACAGAAAGAGAAAGAAAGAAAGAAAGAAAGAAAGAAAGAAAGAAAGAAAGAAAGAAAGAAAGAAAGAAAGAAAGAAAGAAAGAAAGAAAGAAAGAAAGAAAGAGAGAGAGAGAGAGAGAGAGAGAAAGAAAGAAAGAAAGAAAGAAAGAATGAATGAAAAAGAAAGAAAGAAAGAGAGAAAGAATGAAAGAAAGAGAGAGAGAGAGAGAGAAAGAAAGAAAGAAAGAAAAGAAAGAATGAAAGAAAGAAAGAAGAAAGAAAGACAGAAAGAATGAAAGAAAGAAAGAATGAAAGAAAAGAGAGACAGGGAGAGGGAGAAAGAAATAGAGAGAGCAAGAGCAAGAGGGACAGATGAATTAATGAAAAAGAAAGAAAGAGAGAAAGAATGAAAGAAAGAGAGAGAGAGAGAGAGAGAGAGAGAGAGAGAGAGAGAAAGAAAGAAAGAAAGAATGAATGAAAAAGAAAGAAAGAAAGAAAGAAAGAAAGAGAGAAAGAATGAAAGAAAGAGAGAGAGAGAGAGAGAGAGAGAGAGAGAGAGAGAGAGAGAGAGAGAGAGAAAGAAAGAAAGAAAGAAAGAAAGAATGAATGAAAAAGAAAGAAAGAAAGAAAGAAAGAGAGAAAGAATGAAAGAAAGAGAGAGAGAGAGAGAGAAATAATGAAAGAAAGAAAGAATGAAAGAAAGAGAGACAGGAGAGGGAGAAAGAAATAGAGAGAGAGCAAGAGCAAGAGGACAGAGAGAGAGAGAAAGAAAGAAAGAAAGAAAGAGAGAGGGAGTGGGAGAGAGAGAGAGAAAAGGGCAACCAGTGAAGAACAACACCATTGTAAATACAACCCATATTTCTGCTTATTTATTTTATCTTGTGTCCTTTAACCATTTGTACATTGTTAAAACACTGTATATATATAATATGACATTTGTAATGTCTTTATTGTTTTTTAAACTTCTCTTATGTGTAATGTTTACTGTTAATTTTTATTGTTGATTTCACTTTATATATTCACTTTACATATTATCTACCTCACTTGCTTTGGCAATGTTAACACATGTTTCCCATGCCAATAGATCCCTGAATTGAATTGAGCGAGAGAGAGGGACAGAGAGAGAGAGAAAGAAATAGAGAGAGAGAGAGAAAGGAAATAGAGAGAGAGAGAGAGAGCAAGAGGGACAGAGAGAGAGAGAGAGAGAGAGAGAGAGAGAGAGAGAGAGGGACAGAGAGAGAGAGAGAGAAAGAAAGAAAAAAGAGAGAGAGAGAGAGAGCAAAGAGAGAGAGAGAGAGAGAGGGACAGAGAGAGAGAAAAAGAGAGAGAGTGAGAGAGAGGGACAGAGAAAGAAAAAAAAGAAAAGAAAAGAAAAGAAAGAAAGAAAGAGAGAGAGAGAGAGAGAGGAGAGAGAGAGAGGTATTGTGTGTATGTGTGTGTGTGAGAGAGAGAGGGAGGGTAGAACGAGAGGGAGAGGCAGACAGACAGCAAGAGACAGAGAGACAGAGCAGAGGGTCAGATGAGCTCCTGCATTTTTCAGCATGTTCTTTAAAAAAAGATAGATTTAGAGTTATTTGGATTTTTTTCGCCAGGAACATATACAGGATGCTACCCTCTACAACATAACCTTCACTCCAAATCAAAACTAAAAACCTACAACCTGATTTTGGACGGAATTACGGAATCACCTGGAAGGCTCACAACTACCAAAGAGTATTATTCCAACGCTATACAACAATTGTTCTAGAAAACAACAGAAACCTGAAAACACCATCCAACCAGGAACTGAGTGGGTAATGTTTTGTCTGAAGCTATATTTTACTTCCAAAAGCCAAGAATAAAAATACATTACATGACTTTGTAAGGGCTGAATGCTAAATTAAGGCTGCCAAGCTTGATACAACTTCAATTAGCACTAACGTGTCAAGTGAGAGGTGTCAAAGCCCTTTAGCCCAACAATGGCAGGAGAGACGAACAGTCTACTCCAAACAAATGGAGAGGCCTTAGAAGCTGCCTCCCGCTGTTCAGAGGTAATTCAAATACAGTACCCTTTGTATGTAAAGAATGACAAGGCAAGAAAAGATCACAAAATGAAGCTTCTTATGGAAAATCAAGAGACACTTTTTGCTGACTATTGTAAAAGGGGAACATCAGCAACCTCATCTTCCACACAGACCATCCCCTGGCATGGCACAGGGCTATATTAGCACACTACCCCTCTGTTAAGAGGAGGGGTGTTAACGAGGGGTGGAAACTCAGGATACTAGACAACGAGGACTCTGAGTCAGCTAATATACATCTCTATAAGTCTGGAACAGTATTCGTACAGGGCAACCCCAAACAGTTTCAGCTGGACTTTCACCTAATCAAAGAATTAGCTCAGCAGGAGAAGCTCTTCCTTGAGAAAGATACTCCCACCACGCAGCGGGTCAGACCAGACCTCTCCATTATATAACCCCAAAGATGAGCAACCCCCAGTGGAAAGTCGCCTTCCCAGCACAGAGTACTACCCCCTCATTGAAATGAAGGATACAATGACCCAGCTGGAGGTAAGGCAGGTGGAGCTGGAACAGCAGGTGATTACACTCCAGTCAACACAGATCCAGACAACAGTCCAGCACAACAACACCCCCTTAACCAGACCCGAAGTGCTGGAGGTGGAGAGAGACATATCTGCACTCTGGACTGCGGTGAGACTACTTCAACAATATAAAAAGCAAGAGCAGGAGAACAGAGCGCTAGAGGAGAGGATCAGACTGCTGGAGGAGAGGGTGAGGAGGATGGCGTGTGACAAAGAACAACCCACTAGAGAGGAGGCCACGAGAGAGGAGGCCACTAGAGAGGAGGTCACTAGAGAGGAGGCCACAGAACAGTCCTCCTCAACTCCAGACAAAAGTCTCAACACCACAGCAGAACAGTCCATCCCAGACCCTGACCATAGCATCGACATCACAGCAGAACAGACAAATGAAGAACGTCAAGCCCAGGAGATCTCACCCCTCTGAGCACCCCCCTGTCAGCCACCCTGATAGCCCTCCTGACAACCCCCCCACACCCACTGAGGACATACACAAGACACAGATTGTACTCCTTATGGACTCAAATGGGAAATATATACAAGAATTGAAATTGAGAGAAAAAGAGAGGCAGAGAATGAGAGAGAGAGAGACAGAGAGACAGAGACTAGCGACTTGTGAGACAGCACTTCTCTTCATCACATTGAGATCCCAGAGCACCAGTCTCTGTCGGCTTCCTGTAACACCATGCCTGTGTCTCTGCAGCCCCAAAACCCACTAATCTATCACACATCAGCTGCAATCCTACTCCTATTCTTTATCCCATCCTGATTATGTTCAGATCAATATGTCTGATGAAACCTGTACTCACTACCCATGATCCAGCTGACGTTCGTACAGAATACAATAAAAGCAATCACTGAGGTGAAATCTGTATGTAATTCCTAACCTCTCTCCCCTCTCTCCCCTCTCTCTCTCTCTCTCTCTCTCTCTCCCTCTCTCTCTCTCTCCCACACACACACACACACACCTTTAATAAGGGACATGCCTCTGATGCTAGGGACCCCAGTCCTCTCCTGTTAGTCTTGTGTCTATGTTTGTTAAGGTGAAACTCCATCCAGGACCCAGTCCTCTCCTGTTAGTCTTGTGTCTATGTTTGTTAAGGTGAAACTCCATCCAGGACCCAGTCCTCTCCTGTTAGTCTTGTGTCTAT
>NW_027001037.1:0-7988 GCF_036934945.1 Oncorhynchus masou masou
TCAAATCAAATCAAATCAAATCAAATTTATTTATATAGCCCTTCGTACATCAGCTGATATCTCAAAGTGCTGTACAGAAACCCAGCCTAAAACCCCAAACAGCAAGCAATGCAGGTGTAGATGCACGGTGGTTAGGAAAAACTCCCTAGAAAGGCCAAAACCTAGGAAGAAACCTAAAGAGGAACCAGGCTATGTGGGGTGGCCAGTCCTCTTCTGGCTGTGCCGGGTAGAGATTATAACAGAACATGGCCAAGATGTTCAAATGTTCATAAATGACCAGCATGGTCGAATAATAATAAGGCAGAACAGTTGAAACTGGAGCAGCAGCACGGCCAGGTGGACTGGGGACAGCAAGGAGTCATCATGTCAAGTAGTCCTGGGGCATGGTCCTAGGGCTCAGGTCCTCCGAGAGAGAGAAAGAAAGAGAATTAGAGAGAGCATATGTGGGGTGGCCAGTCCTCTTCCGGCTGTGCCGGGTGGAGATTATAACAGAACATGGCCAAGATGTTCAAATGTTCATAAATGACCAGCATGGTCGAATAATAATAAGGTAGAACAGTTGAAACTGGAGCAGCAGCACGGCCAGGTGGACTGGGGACAGCAAGGAGTCATCATGTCAGGTAGTCCTGGGGGCTCAGGTCCTCCGAGAGAGAGAAGGAGAGAATTAGAACGCACATGAGATTCACACAGGACACCGAATTGGACAGGAGAAGTACTCCAGATATAACAAACTGACCCCAGCCCCCCGACACATAAACTACTGCAGCATAAATACTGGAGGCTGAGACAGGAGGGGTCAGGAGACACTGTGGCCCCCACCCGGGACACCCCGGACAGGGCCAAACAGGAAGGGATATAACCCCACCCACTTTGCCAAAGCACAGCCCCCACACCACTGGAGGGATATCTTCAACCACCAACTTACCATCCTGAGACAAAGCTGAGTATAGCCCGCAAAGATCTCCGCCACGGCACAACCCAAGGGGGGTTTAGGACACAGTACTATTACAACAACTACTACAGTCAGGGTTTAGAACACAGGGTTTAGAACACAGGGTTTAGGACACAGGGTTTAGAACACAGGGTTTAGAACACAGAGTTTAGGACACAGTACTATTACAACAACTACTACAGTCAGGGTTTAGGACACAGGGTTTAGAACACAGGGTTTAGGACACAGGGTTTAGAACACAGGGTTTAGAACACAGGGTTTAGAACACAGTACTATTACAACAACCACTACAGTCAGGGTTTAGGACACAGGGTTTAGGACACAGGGTTTAGAACACAGGGTTTAGGACACAGGGTTTAGGACACAGGGTTTAGGACACAGTACTATTACAACAACCACTACAGTCAGGGTTTAGGACACAGGGTTTAGGACACAGGATTTAGGACACAGGGTTTAGGACACAGGGTTTAGGACACAGGGTTTAGGACACAGTACTATTACAACAACCACTACAGTCAGGGTTTAGGACACAGGGTTTAGGACACAGGGTTTAGGACACAGGGTTTAGGACACAGGGTTTAGTCCTGGGCATTTAATTATTACAGTCACCAGTTTAGCTGTTAATTATCGTGTCGATACTTTAGACTCTAAAATGAAATGTGCTGTTTTATTTGTGGACCTGTCAAAGCTTGTGATACTGTTGATCATGGTATTTTATTGAACAAGTCCTTGATAGGCCTGTTGATGGTATCATGATGAGCTTAGCCATCGTCATTGACGGGGTTCAGTCTGCATGTCTTGAAGTACATAAAGGTGTACCACAGGGTGGATTCTGGGACCTGATCTCTTCACTATTTATAGAAACACCGTTGGTCAATCTGTTTTTTGTTTTTTTTTAAAGGTAAACTTCATCTATAGGTAGATGATATTATATATTGTGCTATTATGCTATTACCCCGACTGTTGATCTGGCTGTGTCAAAACTACACTCCCAGGTTATAGTTACCGTATGCAGGAATTGATTGCTGATTTTAAAACTTGTGCTTAATACAGGCAAAAAGAAAATACGCTGTTTTCAAACTCTCTTAAGAATGTTTCAGATGAACTGCATGTTCACTCAGATGGTTCTCCAATCGAACGTAGATTTGATGTTTAAAAAAAACATATAAGATGATCTGGTTAAGAAGCTAAGATTTCAAGGTGTTATTTTTTCTACTGAAACAGATGGTGCCTTTCTCTGAGCAGTAGGAAGCAGATCATTCAGTCAACCTTTTGATCTGTTGTTGATTATGATGATATTATTCATCAAAGTGCAGCTGCTAAAACTCTTGAACCTTTGGATGCCATCTCCCCATAATGCCCTTTTGTTTTGTGACAGGTGACAGTTTTGATACTCACCACTGTATCCTGTATCAGAAGGTTGGCTGGACTTGGCTAAAGATCCATAGATCTCTACATTACTCTAATCTAAATTTGCTGTTGCAGTATAGACACCGAAGTTGCCGAATCCGTTCACAGGATTGGTGAAGTCTTGAGGTTCCTAGGGTCTCCACCGAGCGAGGTAAATATGCTTTTTAATACACTTTATTGGCTGTAACAAAATAAAAAAATACGTTTTATCTTGGTCTGGTGCCGTTCGGGCAATTTAAAGTATTTATTGGGTACGTGTTTGTAGAGGAACGTATCTGTTTTTCTGGGTGAGTTGTGATGTTTTATTTGTGCTTCCCATGACTGTGTGTAAGGGATTTCCTCCTCTTCTTCTGAAGAGGAGAGGCGAAAAGGATCAGAGGACCAATATGCGGTGTGGTAAGTGTCTATGGTTCTTTTTAATACGTAAAGGTACACATGAACAACTGACGACAAAAACAAGAAATGTGAAAAACCCCAAACAGTCCTATCTGGTGCAGACACAGAGACAGGAACAAGGACAATCACGCACAAACACACAGTGAAACCCAGGCTACCTAAGTATGATTCTCAATCAGAGACAACTAATGACACCTGCCTCTGATTGAGAACCATACTAGGCCGAAACATAGAAATACCCAAATCATAGAAAAACAAACATAGACTGCCCACCCCAACTCACGCCCTGACCATACTAAATAAAGACAAAACAAAGGAAATAAAGGTCAGAACGTGACACTGTGTTTTTGTATTTTAATGTGTATTTACGGTGCATTCAGAAAGTATTCAGGCCTGTTCACTTCTTCCACATTTTGTTACGTTACAGCCTTATTCTACAATGGAATAAATAAAACATATTCCTCATCAATCTACACACAATAGTCAATAATGGCAAAGCAAAAAAATATTGTTTTGAATGTTTGCAAAATGCATTAAAAATAGAAAACAAATACCTTTTTTAATAAGTATTCAGACCCTTTGCAACGAGACTCTAAATTGAACTCAGGTGCATCCTGTTTCCATTGATCATCCTTGAGATGTTTCTACAACTTGATTGGAGTCCACCTGTGTAAATTAAATTGATTGACATGATTTGGAAAGGATACATCTGTCTATATAAGGGTCCCACACTTGACAGTACATGTCAGAGCAAATGAGCCATGAGGTCGAAGGATTTGTCCGCAGATGTAACGAGTACTCTGAGAGTCGGGAAGCAAGTACATGGAGTGAGTGTTTTATTGAATAAACAAAACAATTAACACAAACAACGCACCAACATGAAACAGTCAATAACACCTGAGGAAAGAACCATTGTGACAGGTGTGCGGGATAACCAGCAGCCTGGTGACCTAGAGGCCAGAGAGGGAGTGAAGCGTGACAGCAGAGCTCCGAGACAGGATTGTGTCGAGGCACAGATCTGGGGAAGAGGGTGAAAACGTGCCTGCAGCATTGGAGGTCCCCTAAGAACACAGTGGCCTCCATCGTTCTTAAATGGAAAGTTTGGAACCACCAAGACTCTTTTACTGAGGTGGTCACTCCTGACAGAGCTCCAGAGTTCCTCTGTGGAGATGGGAGAACCTTCAGAAGGACAACCATCTCTGCAGCACTCCACCAATCAGGCCATTATGGTAGAGTGGCCAGACAGAAGACACTCCTCAGTAAAAGATACATGACAGCCCCCTTAGACTTGGCCAAAAGGCACCAGAAGGACTCTCAGACCATGAGAAACAAGATCCTCTGGTCTGATGAAACCAAGATTGAATTATTTTGCCAGAATGCCAAGTGTCGCGTCTGGAGGAAACCTGGCACCATCCCTACGACAAAAAAACATGGTGGTGGCAGCATCATGCTGTGAGGATGTTTTCCAGCAGCAGGGACTGGGAGACTAGTCAGGATCGAGGGAAAGATGAACGGAGCAAAGTACAGAGACATACAGAGAAATCCTTGATGAAAACCTGCTCCAGAGCACTCAGGACCTCAGACTGGGGCGAAGGTTCACCTTCCAACAGGACAACGACCCGAAGCACACAGCCAAGACAACGCAGGTGTGGCTTTGGAACAAGTCTCTGAATGTCCTTGAGTGGCCCAGCTAGAGCCCGGACTTGAACCCGATCGAACATATCTGAAGAGACCTGAAAATAGCTGTGCAGCGATGCTCCCCATCCAACCTGACAAAGTTTGAGAGGATCTGCAGAGAAGAATGGGAGAAACTCCCCAAAGACAGGTGTGCCAAGCTTGTAGCGTCATACCCAAGAAGACTCAAGGCTGTAATCGCTGCCAAAGGTGCTTCAACAGAGTACTGAGTAAAGGGTCTGAATACTTATGTAAATGTAATATTTCAGTTTTTTATGTTTTATAAATTTGCTCAAATTTACAATAACCTGTTTTTGCTTTGTCATTATGGGGTATTGTGTGTAGATTGATGAAGAACAAAATGTATTTAATCGATTTTAGAATAAGTCTGTAACGTAACAATATGTGTAAAAAGTCACCGGGGCTGTAACGGCGTTCTTCGTTTGTCGCAAGAGAGTCGGACCGAAATGCAGCGTGTTGGTTACTCATGTTTTTTAATGAAACAAATAACGATTACATGAAAATACTTAGACAACAACAAAACGGAACGTGAAACCTATTACAGCCTATCTGGTGAACACTAACACAGAGACAGGAACAATCACCCACGAAATACACAGTGAAACCCAGGCTACCTAAATACGGTTCCCAATCAGAGACAACGAGAATCACCTGACTCTGATTGAGAACCGCCTCAGGCAGCCAAACCTATGCAACACCCCTACTCAGCCGCAATCCCAATAACTAAAAACCCCACTACGAAATACAACAACATAAACCCATGTCACACCCTGGCCTGACCAACTAATAAACCAAAACACAAAATACTAAGACCAAGGCGTGACAGGGTCTGAGTATTTTCCAAATGCACTGTATATACTGTATATAGATTGGCTATAATGTGTGTATATATAGATTGGCTATAATGTATTGGCTATAATGTGTGTATATAATATTTATGTTGTGTATATACAGGACACATTTGTAAAAGTGACCTCGGTTCTCGATATGTCTTCCCTGTTAAAATTAAAGGTGAAATTAAATGTAATTGATAAGTTTGAGCAACTTTGATTTGGCCTTCTTCTTCTTCTTCTTCTTCAATTGAATCTTCATCAAAACCAAGCCAACCTGTCATGACTTCCGCCGAAGTTGTCTCCCCTTCCTGCTCTGTGCGGTGCTCGGCGGTCGTCGTCACCGTCCTACTAGCCACTACCGATCCCTTTTTCGTTTGTCTGTTGGTTTTGTCTTATTAGTTTCACCTGTGTGTGTTTTGGTTTAATTAGCTTCCCTATAGGTAGTAGTTTGACCCGCGCTTGTTTTGTGCGGGATTGTCTTTTGTTACGTGTGTACATATTAGGTCGTGGTGTATTTTATTTTCTATACTGGACACCCTGTGGTTTTGGGTTGTTTGGTATAGTGTCCTGCGCCCTGTATTGTATTGGGCTTATCAGTTTGGTGTGCAATAGTAAAGCACTTTACTCCATTACTCTCTCTCTCTGCGTCTGATTCCTGCACACACACCTAGTCCCGCGTGACACAACCACACACACCTAGTCCCACGTGACACAACCACACACACCTAGTCCCGCGTGAAACAACCACACACACCTAGTCCCGCGCGACACAACCACACACAGACTATTTTTCAGCCAATAAATTCAGATTCGTTTATTTTTTTATCTCGCATTATCAAAGCCCAACACCATCCAGTGTGCAACATTGTTGTGGTACTATGTTGCACACTGAATGTACCATGGCACATTGTTGTGGTACTATCTGCCATGGTACATTCAGTGTGCAACATAGTACCACAACAATGCACCATGGTGCATTCAGTGTGCAACATAGTACCACAACAATGCACCATGGTGCATTCAGTGTGCAACATAGTACCACAACAATGCACCATGGTGCATTCAGTGTGCAACATAGTACCACAACAATGCACCATGGTGCATTCAATGTGCAACATAGTACCACAACAATGCACCATGGTGCATTCAGTGTGCAACATAGTACCACAACAATGCACCATGGTACATACAGTGTGCACCATGGTACATACAGTGTGCAACATAGAACCACAACAATACACCATGGTACATTCAGTGTGCAACATAGTACCACAACAATGCACCATGGTACATTCAGTGTGCAACATAGTACCACAACAATGCACCATGGTACATTCAGTGTGCAACATAGTACCACAACAATGCACCATGGTACATTCAGTGTGCAACATAGTACCACAACAATGCACCATGGTACATTCAGTGTGCAACATAGTACCACAACAATGCACCATGGTACATTCAGTGTGCAACATAGAACCACAACAATACACCATGGTACATTCAGTGTGCAACATAGTACCACAACAATGCACCATGGTACATTCAGTGTGCAACATAGTACCACAACAATGCACCATGGTACATTCAGTGTGCAACATAGTACCACAACAATGCACCATGGTACATTCAGTGTGCAACATAGTACCACAACAATGCACCATGGTACATACAGTGTGCAACATAGTACCACAACAAGGCACCGTGGTACATACAGTGTGCAACATAGTACCACAACAATGCACCATGGTACATTCAGTGTGCAACATAGTACCACAACAATGCACCATGGTACATACAGTGTGCAACATAGTACCACAACAATGCACCATGGTACATACAGTGTGCAACATAGTACCACAACAATGCACCATGGTACATTCAGTGTGCAACATAGTACCACAACAATGCAGCATGGTACATACAGGTACATGGTACATACAGTGCCTTCAGTATTCCTTGGTTGCCGGGCTGCTTGACTTATTTCACATTTTGTTATGTTACAGCCTGAATTCAAAATGAATTCAATATTTATTTTTCTCACTCGTTTACACACAATACCCCATTATGGCAAAGTGACAACATGTTTTTAGAAATGTTCTCAAATGTATTGAAAATGAAATATAGAAATATCTCATTTACATAAGTATTCAAAGAATACATGTTAGAATCACCTTTGACAGTGTTTACAGCTGTGAGATGTTTCTGGGTAAGTCTCTAAGAGTGTTTACAGCTGTGAGGTGTTTCTGGGTAAGTCTCTAATAGTGTTTACAGCTGTGAGGTGTTTCTGGGTAAGTCTCTAAGAGTGTTTACAGCTGTGAGGTGTTTGTGGGTAAGTCTCTAAGAGTGTTTACAGCTGTGAGGTGTTTCTGGGTAAGTCTCTAAGAGTGTTTACAGCTGTGAGATGTTTCTGGGTAAGTCTCTAAGAGTGTTTACAGCTGTGAGGTGTTTCTGGGTAAGTCTCTAATAGTGTTTACAGCTGTGAGGTGTTTCTGGGTAAGTCTCTAATAGTGTTTACAGCTGTGAGGTGTTTCTGGGTAAGTCTCTAAGAGTGTTTACAGCTGTGAGGTGTTTCTGGGTAAGTCTCTAATAGTGTTTACAGCTGTGAGGTGTTTGTGGGTAAGTCTCTAAGAGTGTTTACAGCTGTGAGGTGTTTCTGGGTAAGTCTCTAAGAGTGTTTACAGCTGTGAGGTGTTTCTGGG
>NW_027001038.1:0-5000 GCF_036934945.1 Oncorhynchus masou masou
ATGGGTTTAAAGCATAACTTTGATCTCTCAGAGAGCGATATGTAGACATGTTTACGATGGGTTTAAAGCATAACTTTGATCTCTCAGAGAGCGATATGTAGACATGTTTACGATGGGTTTAAAGCATAACTTTGATCTCTCAGAGAGCGATATGTAGACATGTTTACGATGGGTTTAAAGCATAACTTTGATCTCTCAGAGAGCGATATGTAGACATGTTTACGATGGGTTTAAAGCATAACTTTGAACTCTCAGAGAGCGATATGTAGACATGTTTACGATGGGTTTAAAGCATAACTTTGAACTCTCAGAGAGCGATATGTAGACATGTTTACGATGGGTTTAAAGCATAACTTTGATCTCTCAGAGAGCGATATGTAGACATGTTTACGATGGGTTTAAAGCATAACTTTGATCTCTCAGAGAGCGATATGTAGACATGTTTACGATGGGTTTAAAGCATAACTTTGATCTCTCAGAGAGCGATATGTAGACATGTTTACGATGGGTTTAAAGCATAACTTTGATCTCTCAGAGAGCGATATGTAGACATGTTTACGATGGGTTTAAAGCATAACTTTGATCTCTCAGAGAGCGATATGTAGACATGTTTACGATGGGTTTAAAGCATAACTTTGAACTCTCAGAGAGCGATATGTAGACATGTTTACGATGGGTTTAAAGCATAACTTTGATCTCTCAGAGAGCGATATGTAGACATGTTTACGATGGGTTTAAAGCATAACTTTGATCTCTCAGAGAGCGATATGTAGACATGTTTACGATGGGTTTAAAGCATAACTTTGATCTCTCAGAGAGCGATATGTAGACATGTTTACGATGGGTTTAAAGCATAACTTTGATCTCTCAGAGAGCGATATGTAGACATGTTTACGATGGGTTTAAAGCATAACTTTGATCTCTCAGAGAGCGATATGTAGACATGTTTACGATGGGTTTAAAGCATAACTTTGATCTCTCAGAGAGCGATATGTAGACATGTTTACGATGGGTTTAAAGCATAACTTTGAACTCTCAGAGAGCGATATGTAGACATGTTTACGATGGGTTTAAAGCATAACTTTGATCTCTCAGAGAGCGATATGTAGACATGTTTACGATGGGTTTAAAAGCATAACTTTGATCTCTCAGAAGAGCGATATGTAGACATGTTTACGATGGGTTTAAAGCATAACTTTGATCTCTCAGAGAGCGCGATGTAGACATGTTACGATGGGTTTAAAGCATAACTTTGAACTCTCAGAAGCGATATGTAGACATGTTTACGATGGGTTTAAAGCATGACTTTGAGTCTCAGAGAGCGATATGTAGACATGTTTACGATGGGTTTAAAGCATAACTTTGATCTCTCAGAGAGGCGATATGTAACATGTTTCGATGGGTTTAAAGCATAACTTTGATCTCTCAGAGAGCGATATGTAGACATGTTTACGATGGGTTTAAAGCATAACTTTGATCTCTCAGAGAGCGATATGTAGACATGTTTCACGATGGGTTTTAAAAGCACAACTTTGATCTCTCAGAGAGCGATATGTAGACATGTTTACGATGGGTTTAAAGCATAACTTTGATCTCTCAGAGGAGGCGATATGTAGACATGTTTACGATGGGTTTAAAGCATAACTTTGAACTCTCAGAGAGCGATATGTAGACATGTTTACGATGGGTTTAAAGCATAACTTTGATCTCTCAGAGAGCGATATGTAGACATGTTTACGATGGGTTTAAAGCACAACTTTGATCTCTCAGAGAGCGATATGTAGACATGTTTACGATGGGTTTAAAGCATAACTTTGATCTCTCAGAGAGGCGATATGTAGACATGTTTACGATGGGTTTAAAGCATAACTTTGATCTCTCAGAGGAGCGATATGTAGACATGTTTACGATGGGTTTAAAGCATAACTTTGATCTCTCAGAGGCGATATGTAGACATGTTTACGATGGGTTTAAAAGCATAACTTTGATCTCTCAGAGAGCGATATGTAGACATGTTTACGATGGGTTTAAAGCATAACTTTGATCTCTCAGAGAGCGATGATGTAGACATGTTTACGATGGGTTTAAAGCATAACTTTGATCTCTCAGAGAGGCTGATATGTAGACATGTTTACGATGGAGTTTTAAAGCATAACTTTGATCTCTCAGAGAGCGATATGTAGACATGTTTACGATGGGTTTAAAGCATAACTTTGATCTCTCAGAGAGCGATATGTAGACATGTTTACGATGGGTTTAAAGCATAACTTTGATCTCTCAGAGAGCGATATGTAGACATGTTTACGATGGGTTTAAAAGCATAACTTTGATCTCTCAGAGAGCGATATGTAGACATGTTTACGATGGGTTTAAAGCATAACTTTGAACTCTCAGAGAGCGATATGTAGACATGTTTACGATGGGTTTAAAGCATAACTTTGATCTCTCAGAAGAGCCGATATGTAGACATGTTTACGATGGGTTTAAAGCATAACTTTGAACTCTCAGAGAGGCGATATGTAGACATGTTTGCGATGGGTTTAAAGCATAACTTTGAACTCTCAGAGGCGATATGTAGACATGTTTACGATGGGTTTTAAAGCACTAACTTTGAACTCTCAGAGAGCGATATGTAGACATGTTTACGATGGGTTTAAAGCATAACTTTGAACTCTCAGAGAGCGATATGTAGACATGTTTACGATGGGTTTAAAGCATAACTTTGATCTCTCAAGGGCGATATGTAGACATGTTTACGATGGAGTTTAAAGCATAACTTTGATCTCTCAGAAGCGATATGTAGACATGTTTACGATGGGTTTAAAGCATAACTTTGATCTCTCAGAGAGCGATATGTAGACATGTTTACGATGGGTTTTAAAGCATAACTTTGATCTCACAGAGAGCGATATGTAGACATGTTTACGATGGGTTTAAAGCATAACTTTGATCTCTCAGAGAGCGTAATAAATAATAATAATAATAATATGTAGACATGTTTTACGATGGGTTTAAACATAACTTTGATCTCTCAGAGAGTGATATGTAGACATGTTTACGATGGGTTTTAAACATAACTTTGAACTCTCAGAGAGCGATATGTAGACATGTTTACGATGGGTTTTAAAAAGCATGTAGCTTTGATCTCTCAGAGAGCGATATGTAGACATGTTTACGATGGGTTTAAAGCATAACTTTGATCTCTAAAGGCGATATGTAGACATGTTTACGATGGGTTTAAGCATAACTTTGAACTCTCAGAGAGCGATATGTAGACATGTTTACGATGGGTTTAAAGCATAACTTTGATCTGCAGAGAGGCGATGTAGACATGTTTACGATGGGTTTTAAAGCATAACTTTGAACTCTCAGAGAGCGATATGTAGACATGTTTACGATGGGTTTAAAGCATAACTTTGAACTCTCAGAGAGCGATATGTAGACATGTTTCTGATGGGTTTTAAAAGCATAACTTTGATCTCTCAGAGCGATATGTAGACATGTTTACGATGGGTTTAAAGCATAACTTTGATCTCTCAGAGAGCCGATGAACATGTTACGATGAGTTTAAAGCATAACTTTGATCTCTCAGAGAGCGATATGTAGACATGTTTACGATGGGTTTAAAGCATAACTTTGATCTCTCAGAGAGCGATATGTAGACATGTTTACGATGGGTTTAAAGCATAACTTTGATCTCTCAGAGAGCGATATGTAGACATGTTTACGATGGGTTTAAAGCATAACTTTGATCTCTCAGAGAGCGATATGTAGACATGTTTACGATGGGTTTAAAGCATAACTTTGAACTCTCAGAGAGCGATATGTAGACATGTTTACGATGGGTTTAAAGCATAACTTTGAACTCTCAGAGAGCGATATGTAGACATGTTTACGATGGGTTTAAAGCATAACTTTGATCTCTCAGAGAGCGATATGTAGACATGTTTACGATGGGTTTAAAGCATAACTTTGATCTCTCAGAGAGCGATATGTAGACATGTTTACGATGGGTTTAAAGCATAACTTTGATCTCTCAGAGAGCGATATGTAGACATGTTTACGATGGGTTTAAAGCATAACTTTGAACTCTCAGAGAGCGATATGTAGACATGTTTACGATGGGTTTAAAGCATAACCTTTAACGTAGCATATTCCAGACTGAAACTATACTAGACGTCTGTGTTCTGGCTTCATCTGCACTCTGCTGTGCTTTATTTTCAAATAGGACATTTGAAAGCTCAGATTTTTAGCTCAGCGCTAAACCACATACATGGGGTTGTGTTCCAAATCGCACCCTTTTCCCTTCACAGAGCTTCTGGCCAGGACCCAGGAGCACCCTATTCCCTACATAGTGCATTAATTGTGGCTAGGGCCCATAGTGCACTATAAAGGGAACAGGGTTCCATTTGAGGCTCAGACATGGTGACTCATTGGATAGAGAGAGAGAAACACAGAGAGAGAGAGAGAACACAGAGAGAGAGAGAGAGAGAGAGAGAGAGAGAAACACAGAGAGAGAGAGACAGAGAGAGAGAGAGATACACACACAGAGAGAGAGAGAAACACACAGAGAGAGAGAGAAACACAGAGAGAGAGAGACAGAGAAAACACACAGAGGGAGAGAAACACACACACACAGAGAGAGAAACAGAGAGAGAGAGAGAGAGAGTGAGAGAGAGAGAGAAAAAAACCATTGTAACCATTTGTACATTGTTAAAACACTGTATATATATATATATATATATATATATATATATATATATATATATATATATATATATAATATGACATTTGTAATGTCTTTATTGTTTTGAAACTTCTGTATGTGTAATGTTTACTGTTAATTTTTATTGTTTATTTCACTTTATATATCCACTTTATATATATTATCTACCTCACTTGCTTTGGTAATGTTAACACGTTTCCCATGCCAATAAAGCCCTTGAATTGAATTGAATTGAATTGAGAGAGAGAGAGAGAGAGGGGGAGAGAGAGAGAGA
>NW_027001039.1:0-7987 GCF_036934945.1 Oncorhynchus masou masou
GTATACTTCACTAACCTAGCTACATGTTTTCATTGACTGTATACTTCACTAACCCAGCTACATGTTTTCATTGACTGTATACTTCACTAACCTAGCTCCATGTTTTCATTGACTGTATACTTCACTAACCTAGCTCCATGTTTTCATTGACTGTATACTTCACTAACCTAGCTACATGTTTTCATTGACTGTATACTTCACTAACCTCAGCTACATGTTTTCATTGACTGTATACTTCACTAACCTAGCTACATGTTTTCATTGACTGTATACTTCACTAACCTAGCTCCATGTTTTCATTGACTGTATACTTCACTAACCTAGCTCCATGTTTTCATTGACTGTATACTTCACTAACCTAGCTACATGTTTTCATTGACTGTATACTTCACTAACCTAGCTACATGTTTTCATTGACTGTATACTTCACTAACCTAGCTACATGTTTTCATTGACTGTATACTTCACTAACCTCGCTCCATGTTTTCATTGACTGTATACTTCACTAACCTAGCTACATGTTTTCATTGACTGTATACTTCACTAACCTAGCTACATGTTTTCATTGACTGTGATACTTCATCAACCTAGCTACATGTTTTCATTGACTGTATACTTCACTAACCTAGCTACATGTTTTCATTGATTCAGCTACATGTTTTCATACTTCACTAACCTAGCTACATGTTTTCATTGACTGTATACTTCACTAACCTAGCTCCATGTTTTCATTGACTGTATACTTCACTTCAACTCTAGCTACATGTTTTCATTGACTGTATACTTCTAACTAACCTCGTACTTCACTAACCCAGCTACATGTTTTCATTGACTGTATACTTCACTAACCTAGCTCCATGTTTTCATTGACTGTATACTTCACTAACCTAGCTCCATGTTTTCATTGACTGTATACTTCACTAACCTAGCTACATGTTTTCATTGACTGTATACTTCACTAACCTCTCCATGTTTTCATTGACTGTATACTTCACTAACCTAGCTCCATGTTTTCATTAACTGTATACTTCACTAACCTCGCTCCATGTGTTTTCATTGACTGTATACTTTACCAACCTAGCTACATGTTTTCATTGACTGTATACTTCACTAACCTAGCTACATGTTTTCATTGATCATACTTTACCAACCTATTACATGTTTTCATTGACTGTATACTTCACTAACCTAGCTACATGTTTTCATTGACTGTATACTTCACTAACCTAGCTACATGTTTTCATTGGCTGTATACTTCACCAACCCGCTACATGTTTTCATTGACTGTATACTTCACTAACCTCGCTCCATGTTTTCATTGACTGTATACTTCACTAACCTAGCTACATGTTTTCATTGACTGTATACTTCTACTAACTCGCTCCATGTTTTCATTGACTGTATACTTCACTAACCCTAGCTACATGTTTTCATTGACTGTATACTTCACTAACCCTCGCCCATGTTTTCATTGACTATATACTTCACTAACCTAGCTCCATGTTTTCATTGACTGTATACTTCACTAACCTCCTCCATGTTTTCATTGACTGTATACTTCACTAACCTCTCCATGTTTTCATTAACTGTATACTTCACTAACCTCGCTCCATGTTTTCATTGACTGTATACTTCACTAACCTAGCTCCATGTTTTCATTAACTGTATACTTCACTAACCTCTCTCCATGTTTTCATTGACTGTATACTTCACTAACCTAGCTCCATGTTTTCATTGACTGTATACTTCACTAACCTCTCTCCATGTTTTCATTGGCTGTATACTTCACTAACCTCTCCATACATGTTTTCATTGACTGTATACTTCACTAACCTCGTTACATGTTTTCATTGACTGTATACTCTACTAACCTAGCTCCATGTTTTCATTGACTGTATACTTCACTAACCTCTCTCCATGTTTTCATTGACTGTATACTTCACTAACCTAGCTTCATGTTTTCATTGACTGTATACTTCACTAACCTCGCTCTCCATGTTTTCATTGGCTGTATACTTCACTAACCTCTCCATGTTTTCATTGACTGTATACTTCACTAACCTCTCTCCATGTTTTCATTGACTGTATACTTCACTAACCCTCTCCATGTTTTCATTGACTGTATACTTCACTAACCTAGCTCCATGTTTTCATTGACTGTATACTTCACTAACCTAGCTCCATGTTTTCATTGACTGTATACTTCACTAACTAGCTCCATGTTTTCATTGACTGTATACTTCACTTAACCTAGCTCCATGTTTTCATTGACTGTATACTTCACTAACCTCTCCATGTTTTCATTGACTGTATACTTCACTAACCTAGCTCCATGTTTTCATTAACTGTATACTTCACTAACCCAGTTCCATGTTTTCATTGACTGCATACTTCACACAACCTAGCTCCATGTTTTCATTAACTGTATACTTCACTAACCTCTCTACATGTTTTCATTGACTGTATACTTCAATAACCTAGCTCCATGTTTTCATTGACTGTATACTTCACTAACCTAGTACTTCACATGTTGTTTTCATTGACTGTATACTTCACTAACCTAGCTCCATGTTTTCATTGACTGTATACTTCACTAACCTCGCTCCATGTTTTCATTGACTGTATACTTCACTAACCTAGCTACATGTTTTCATTGACTGTATACTTCACTAACCTCGCTCCCATGTTTTCATTGGCTGTATACTTCACTAACCTCTCTCCATGTTTTCATTGACTGTATACTTTACTAACCTCCAGTTCCATGTTTTCATTGACTGCATACTTCACTAACCTCTCTCCATGTTTTCATTGACTGTATACTTCACTAACTCTAGCTCCCATTGACTGTTTTCATTGACTATATACTCATACTAACCTAGCTCCATGTTTTCATTGACTGTATACTTACCAACCTAGCTACATGTTTTCATTGACTGTATACTTCACTAACCTAGCTACATGTTTTCATTGACTGTATACTTCACTAACCTAGCTCCATGTTTTCATTGACTGTATACTTCACTAACCTCGCTACATGTTTTCATTGACTGTATACTTCACTAACCTCGCTCCATGTTTTCATTGACTGTATACTTCACTAACCTCTCTCCATGTTTTCATTGGCTGTATACTTCACTAACCTCGCTACATGTTTTCATTGACTGTATACTTCACTAACCTAGCTACATGTTTTCATTGACTGTATACTTCACTAACCTCGCTACATGTTTTCATTGACTGTATACTTCACTAACCTCGCTACATGTTTTCATTGACTGTATACTTCACTAACCTCGCTACATGTTTTCATTGACTGTGCACCACACTTAAAGGTGGAGTTTCAGTTTACCAAACTATCCGGGGGAATCAACAATAAGTGTTTTTAGTGTCTTCGAGGATTGACCCGTCAGAATTCAGAAACTCCCCCAGAACTCTCCTCTTTTCTTCCCTCCATTTTCTCTCAATAATCCCCTTTCCTCCTTTTACCCATTCATCATCTGCTGCGCTCTGACCTGTCTAGGGGGGCCCTGGTTTATGGGATGGCGCTGTCATGTTGAGGGATGACCCTTACTCGGTGCATTGTGGGTAACAGGGTCCAGCTGTGGTCAGGGGGAGGGGGGCACTGACAGTGGAGTTAGGATGGGTGGTGCGTGGGGGTGCTCCTGTTTCATCTCACAGGACAGCAGCTAGGGGGATGGGGGTAAGAGGAGGGGGTCACAGGGGGCAGATAGACCTCCACACCAGTGTTCCCATTGCTGCTGAGGTGATCTTTTATGATTGTTATGTATACACGTCCCTAGTGCTGTACACTGCAGTAAATCCATAGAAACTGCTTGAGCCCAATGCTAGTGGGATGCTGCACTGCTGTAGTGAATCTAACAAGGGGAACGGTGTTATACCCTGGAGGACTGATCTCTGGCTCTGTAGTAGTGGAGATCAGACTGTTATTAATGCTCTAGACTACTAGCATTGTTCCATTAAAAGACAAGGTCCCAGCATAAAATGACTCTAGTAGCTAGGCACTCAGCATACTCTCTCTTCCTAGTAACTCAGCCTACTATCTCTCTCCCTAGTAACTCAGCCTACTATCTCTCTCCCTAGTAACTCAGCATACTATCTCTCTCCCTAGTAACTCAGCATACTATCTCTCTCCCTAGTAACTCAGCATACTATCTCTCTCCCTAGTAACTCAGCATACTATCTCTCTCCCTAGTAACTCAGCATACTATCTCTCTCCCTAGTAACTCAGCATACTATCTCTCTCCCTAGTAACTCAGCATACTATCTCTCTCCCTAGTAACTCAGCATACTATCTCTCTCCCTAGTAACTCAGCATACTATCTCTCTCCCTAGTAACTCAGCATACTATCTCTCTCCTTAGTAACTCAGCATACTATCTCTCTCCCTAGTAACTCAGCCTACTATCTCTCTCCCTAGTAACTCAGCATACTATCTCTCTCCTAGTAACTCAGCATACTATCTCTCTCCCTAGTAACTCAGCATACTATCTCTCTCCCTAGTAACTCAGCATACTATCTCTCTCCCTAGGAACTCAGCCTACCATCTCTCTCCCTAGGAACTCAGCATACTATCTCTCTCCCTAGTAACTCAGCCTACTATCTCTCTCCCTAGGCACTCAGCATTGTTTCCTTCTCAGACTCCCTAGTCTGCTATCTCTCCTCCCTAGTAAACACTATTACTCAGCTACTACTCAGAGATGGCTCTCTCCCAGTAACCTGGCTACCAGCACTCTACCTGAATGGCTACTACTCCCTAGTAACCACTGGTTACCAGCACCTACTGAGTTGTCTGCTCGCCTAGTAAACACTGGGTACCAGCACCACCGAGATGGCTCACACCAGTAAACACTGGTGACCAGCACCACCAGAGATGGCTACACACCAGTAAACACTGTTACTAGCACCATCAAGATGGCTCCACACCAGTAAACACTGGTTACCAGCACCACCAGAGATGGCTACACACCAGTAAACACTGGTTACCAGCACCACCAGAGATGGCTACACACCAGTAAACACTGGGTACCAGCACCACCAGAGATGGCTGCACACCAGTAAACACTGGGTACCAGCACCACCAGAGATGGCTGCACACCAGTAAACACTGGGTACCAGCACCACCAGAGATGGCTGCACACCAGTAAACACTGGTTACCAGCACCACCAGAGATGGCTACACACCAGTAAACACTGGTTACCAGCACCACCAGAGATGGCTGCACACCAATGAACACACAATGGTTGAGAGAGCATATGCAAATTATTGGTTTCTGCAATTGCTCCTCATAGCATTGCAGTTGGTGAAACCTTTCATAGCCACTCATCTCTTCTTCCTAATGAAGGGTTTCCTAAACCCTCGACATTTCCACTGATTGGATGTATTCGAAGAACTAGCACACCTGAATCAACTAATGAAGTGCTTGGTGATTAGTTGACCAATCAGATGTGCTTATACTGAAACTCATGACATAGATGGAATGGCTAGGGGTGCTTGAGGAGATGTTTGGGAAGCCCTGGCCGAACTAATACATCTCATTAGATAACCATCACCTGCCAGGAAAACAAAGACTTAAGAGCAATGAGCCATATTACTATTCCTAGGGGTCAGGGGTCTGAGTCAGATTGGCTGTTTCCACTGCTGCTAAAGCGACTGTGTCCTTTGTGTAACCCTCCACCAAGACAGGACAGATAACAGGACACACACCCCTCTGAGCCTCCTGCCCTCCTACTGGCCCCACCGCCACAACAGGTGCACTTTCTGCACTCCTCCAGGGCATTTCCAAGCCCAAAACCTCCAAAGTGTGTATGTACAACTCATGCCACCCAGGTTAAATCCTCCGCGCTTCAGAGCTGCCTTGGCTGCTACATTCCCAGGGAGCGAGGCCGGGAGAGGAGAAGAGAGGCAGACGATGGCCAGGCCAGACAATAGTCTGTGTTAGCAGATGTCTATACCGCCTCTGAGCTTCAAGGTCTGAGGTTCAGTTTAAATCCTAAAGGAAAAGTTGTCTATTTCCTCTCCTTTCTTTCTCTAAACATACTGCAGAGGAAGGGATTCTAGATGCCCGACAAGATCCCCTTGGATGAGATTCACACACACTAACTCTCTGTCTTGCTCCTTGCAGATCGTATAGGTATTGACACATGGCTGCCGTTGACTCCTTCAGTCAGCACTGATGAGGTGACCCAGCCCTGTGACCCTTGAACTTTCTGACTAATAAAATCAGTGAGGTCACAACCCACTCACATGGACACAAAGCAGCCCTCTGTTACACACCTACCATCCCTGTGGTCAATTGGCTGATTATCCAATCACAGCTCTTCATACAGACACGTGGTGAGAGACTCGCCCATTAGGCATCTGATCTTTACCATACAGAAATATCTCATTCATACAAAGTGTGCAGAGACCAGAACAATGGATGGGTCTGTATCCTCCTTTCCTTTGTGATGGGTTTTGAACCAACGTTTGATCCCATACCCCAACACCTGTCTCTGTCTCCTGACAGAAAACTGGGTTCCTGATCTGATTCTAGATCACATTTAAACTGAGACTATTCTTCAGATAGAGACTGTCTCTGGTTATGGAGTCCCCTGTAGCTCAGTTGGTAGAGCATGGTGCTTGCCACGCCAGGGTTGTGGGTTCGGTTCCCACGGGGGATCAAATGTATGAACTTACTACTGTAAGTGGCTCTGGATAAGAGTGTCTGCTAAATGACTCAAATGTACAACACTGTCCTGCTCCAGTCATACACTGTATGTCAATCAGGGACATAGAAATAGAATTACTAGATAATGAACACAATTAGATTAGAATGCTAACACGCAGGTCTGAGGTCAGTTAGGGACAGCTACTATAAAGTAAAACACTAGCCTCTCTGTGCTCAAATTACAACTGATACACTTGGTTTTCTGACTCTGGATCTGATTTAGATTGTGACTATTCTTCAGAGACCGGCTCTGGTCCTAGAAGGCTTTGCTCCTGTTCCCAGGTCAGTCAGCTTTAAACAGCGACTAGCCCCCTGGTCTCTTTACTAACTGACCCATGCACGCTGACCCCAAGCCTTGGAGACCACTCTGCTTGACCTGAGCACCATCTGTCACATGCCAATGTGGCGTAAAAGGCAAACCGACGTAGACGCTCTCTGTGGGAGAACTCTTTCTCTCCCCCTCTCTCCCTTTTCTCTCTCTCTTCCTTTTTATTCCTCTCTCGCTCTCTCTCACTGATGGCTCTTCCTTTTGAGGTGGTAGGGAGCAGGAAGGTGCCACAGTGTTCAGCTGAACCCTGAACTCTATAGTCTTCATGTCATGAAGGAGATATTTGTCCACAAGGGCCAATACTATACGGCTGTGCAGTCTGACCTGGGCTGGGATGCAGGAGGCTGGGATGCAGGAGGCTGGGGTGCAGGAGGCTGGGGTGCAGGAGGCTGGGATGCAGGGAGGCTGGGATGTGCAGGAGGCTGGGGTAGCAGGAGGCTGGGGTTAGCAGGAGGCTGGGGTTAGGGCAGGAGGCTGGGGTTAGCAGGAGGCTGGGGTTAGCAGGAGGCTGGGGTTAGCAGAGGAGGCTGGGGTTAGGCAGGAGGCTGGGGTTAGCAGGAGGCTGGGGTTAGCAGGAGGCTGGGGTTAGCAGGAGGCTGGGGTTAGCAGGAGGCTGGGTGTTAGCAGGAGGCTGGTGTTAGCAGGAGGCTGGGATGCAGGAGGCTGGGATGGGAGGCTGGGATGCAGGAGGCTGGGGTTAGCAGGAGGCTGGGGTTAGCAGGAGGCTGGGGTTAGCAGGAGGCTGGGGTTAGCAGGAGGCTGGGGTTAGCAGGAGGCTGGGGTTGCTTGAGGCTGGGGTTAGCAGACTGGGGTTAGCAGGAGGCTGGGGTTACAGAGGCTGGGATGCAGGAGGCTGATGCAGGAGGCTGGGGTTAGCAGGAGGCTGGGTTACAGAGGCTGGGGTTAGCGGAGGCTGGGATGCAGAGGCTGGG
>NW_027001040.1:0-7986 GCF_036934945.1 Oncorhynchus masou masou
ACCTAAATACAATAATGATATGCACTATAACCAATGACTGATGACTAAAACCTAAATACAATAATGATGTGCACTATAATCTCAATGTGACTGATGACTAAAACCTAAATACAATAATGATGTGCACTATAACCAATGACCGAGTAGACTAAAACCTAAATACAATAATGATGTGCACTATAACCAATGACTGATGACTAAAACCTAAATACAATAATGATGTGCACTATAACCAATGACTGATGACTAAAACCTAAATACAATAATGATGTGCACTATAACCAATGACTGATGACTAAAACCTAAATACAATAATGATGTGCACTATAACCAATGACTGATGATTAAAACCTAAATACAATAATGATGTGCACTATAACCAATGACTGATGACTAAAACCTAAATACAATAATGATGTGCACTATAACCAATGACTGATGACTAAAACCTAAATACAATAATGATGTGCACTATAACCAATGACTGATGACTAAAACCTAAATACAATAATGATGTGCACTATAACCAATGACTGATGACTAAAACCTAAATACAATAATGATGTGCACTATAACCAATGACTGATGACTAAAACCTAAATACAATAATGATGTGCACTATAACCAATGACTGATGACTAAAACCTAAATACAATAATGATGTGCACTATAACCAATGACTGATGACTAAAACCTAAATACAATAATGATGTGCACTATAACCAATGACTGATGACTAAAACCTAAATACAATAATGATGTGCACTATAACCAATGACTGATGACTAAAACCTAAATACAATAATGATGTGCACTATAACCAATGACTGATGACTAAAACCTAAATACAATAATGATGTGCACTATAACCAATGACTGATGACTAAAACCTAAATACAATAATGATGTGCACTATAACCAATGACTGATGACTAAAACCTAAATACAATAATGATGTGCACTATAACCAATGACTGATGACTAAAACCTAAATACAATAATGATGTGCACTATAACCAATGACTGATGACTAAAACCTAAATACAATAATGATGTGCACTATAACCAATGACTGATGACTAAAACCTAAATACAATAATGATGTGCACTATAACCAATGACTGATGACTAAAACCTAAATACAATAATGATGTGCACTATAACCAATGACTGATGACTAAAACCTAAATACAATAATGATGTGCACTATAACCAATGACTGATGACTAAAACCTAAATACAATAATGATGTGCACTATAACCAATGACTGATGACTAAAACCTAAATACAATAATGATGTGCACTATAACCAATGACTGATGACTAAAACCTAAATACAATAATGATGTGCACTATAACCAATGACTGATGACTAAAACCTAAATACAATAATGATGTGCACTATAACCAATGACTGATGACTAAAACCTAAATACAATAATGATGTGCACTATAACCAATGACTGATGACTAAAACCTAAATACAATAATGATGTGCACTATAACCAATGACTGATGACTAAAACCTAAATACAATAATGATGTGCACTATAACCAATGACTGATGACTAAAACCTAAATACAATAATGATGTGAACTATAACCAATGACTGATGCCTTAAACCTTAATACAATAATGATGTGCACTATAACCAATGACTGACGCCTTAAACCTAAATACAATAATCATATGCACTATAACCAATGACTGACGCCTTAAACCTAAATACAATAATGATGTGCACTATAAACAATGACTGACGCCTTAAACCTAAATACAATAATGATGTGCACTATAACCAATGACTGCATTACAACCTAAACACAATAATGATGTACACTATAACCAATGACTGGCCCTTAAACCTAAATACAACAATCATACTATAACCATGACTGGCGTTTAAACCTAAATACAATAATGATGTGCACTATAACCAATGACTGATGACTAAAACCTAAACCCCCACTTTAATGAAATGTATGTTTCCTTCCTGTTGTTCTTCCTGATGTTTTCGCATGTTGTTTCGCTAGAACCTTTGATCTTTCAGGATCTTCTTCTTCTCTCCCCCACACCATGTATATTTTGTTTTATTCATTTTGAAATTGGCATACTGAAAAAGCTGAACACAGAGCAACCCAGGCTGCAGGTAAAGATACCTTATTTTGAATCCTGTCCTTGTTGTACCAAGGGCACCAGTAGAGGTTAGTGGTACAGTATGTGATAATCAAACTTGGACAAAATTCTTGCATCTCGCAATGAGAGAGCAGGTCAGTGGAGATTCTAACTTTAAGAATTGGAGAAGGACAACGAAACAGATACTGTAACCTTTAGAATGGAGAAAGACAACGAAACAGATACTGTAACCTTTAGAATGGAGAAAGACAATGAAACAGATACTGTAACCTTTAGAATGGAGAAAGACAATGAAACAGATACTGTAACCTTTAGAATGGAGAAAGACAATGAAACAGATACTGTAACCTTTAGAATGGAGAAAGACAACGAAACAGATACTGTAACCTTTAGAATGGAGAAAGACAATGAAACAGATACTGTAACCTTTAGAATGGAGAAAGACAATGAAACAGATACTGTAACCTTTAGAATGGAGAAAGACAATCGAAACAGGTACTGTAACATTTAGAATGGAGAAAGACAATAAAGCAGCACCCTTTTAAGATTGATTGGAGCAACTGCAAGGTAATGATACAAAGCTTCATTAAGATGGTATCAAGACCATGAAACACATTCAGCACAGTAGCTTTAGAAACTGCCAATTTGGTGCAACATGAGCTGTCAGAGTTAGCACTAGCTCCACAGCTTCCAGAGTGTGTGGGCTTTTCTTTATTCCTCCAAACACACGGCGTACTTCACAGAAGACGGAGAGATAGAGACAAAGGGCTGGGGAGAGGACAACGGGAAAGAGAGGGGGGGAGGAGATATAGAGATGAGGAGGAGAGGACACAGAGAGAAAGAGAAATACGGAGATGTATACCCTGAAAACCCTTCATTCTTCATTTAGCTGGCAGTGTTTTGGACCAGGGCTTGCATTAATTCATGCATTAAGGTGTAAGATTTCCCCTCTGGCTATCACACGTGTTCCTCAACAGCTCGGAGACACCAGTCCCCATGTCTGTCCAACTGCCAGCTAAAAGAATACAGTTCTGCTACGGCCCCCCATGTCTGTCCATCTGCCAGCTAAAAGAATACCGTTCTGCTACGGTCCCCATGTCTGTCCATCTGCCAGCTAAAAGAATACAGTTCTGCTACAGTCCCAGTGTCTGTCCATCTGCCAGCTAAAAGAATACAGTTCTGCTACAGTCCCCATGTCTGTCCATCTGCCAGCTAAAATAATACAGTTCTGCTACAGTCCCCATGTCTGTCCATCTGCCAGCTAAAAGAATACAGTTCTGCTACAGTCCCCATGTCTGTCCATCTACCAGCTAAAAGAATACAGTTCTGCTACGGTCCCCCATGTCTGTCCATCTGCCAGCTAAAAGAATACAGTTCTGCTACAGTCCCCATGTCTGTCCATCTGCCAGCTAAAAGAATACAGTTCTGCTACAGTCCCCATGTCTGTCCATCTGCCAGCTAAAAGAATACAGTTCTGCTACGGTCCCCATGTCTGTCCATCTGCCAGCTAAAAGAATACAGTTCTGCTACAGTCCCCATGTCTGTCCATCTGCCAGCTAAAAGAATGCAGTTCTGCTACGGTCCCCATGTCTGTCCATCTGCCAGCTAAAAGAATACAGTTCTGCTACGGTCGCCATGTCTGTCCATCTGCCAGCTAAAAGAATACAGTTCTGCTACTGGTCCCCATGTCTGTCCATCTGCCAGCTAAAAGAATACAGTTCTGCTACAGTCCCCATGTCTGTCCATCTGCCAGCTAAAAGAATACAGTTCTGCTACGGTCCCCATGTCTGTCCATCTGCCAGCTAAAAGAATACAGTTCTGCTACGGTCCCCATGTCTGTCCATCTGCCAGCTAAAAGAATACAGTTCTGCTACAGTCCCCATGTCTGTCCATCTGCCAGCTAAAAGAATACAGTTCTGCTACAGTCCCCATGTCTGTCCATCTGCCAGCTAAAAGAATACAGTTCTGCTACGGTCCCCATGTCTGTCCATCTGCCAGCTAAAAGAATACAGTTCTGCTACGGTCCCCATGTCTGTCCATCTGCCAGCTAAAAGAATACAGTTCTGCTACGGTCCCCATGTCTGTCCATCTGCCAGCTAAAAGAATACAGTTCTGCTACGAGTCCCCATGTCTGTCCATCTGCCAGCTAAAATAATACAATTCTGCTACAGTCCCCCATGTCTGTCCATCTGCCAGCTAAAAGAATACAGTTCTGCTACAGTCCCAGTGAGCCACTCAGAATAGCCAAGGCCTATTGTTCAGTAGGTCTCCTATAGATGTCAAACAGTGTCATGCTGTTGTTAGTCTGATCTCAATTTGTATCAGGGAGATGGAGGTGCACATTAAACAGTGTTATGTTGTTAGTCTGATCTCAACTTGTATCAGGGAGATGGAGGTGCACATTAAACAGTGTCATGTTGTTGTTAGTCTGATCTCAACTTGTATCAGGGAGATGGAGGTGCACATTAAACAGTGTCATGTTGTTGTTAGTCTGATCTCAACTTGTATCAGGGAGATGGAGGTGCACATTAAACAGTGTCATTGTTGTTAGTCTGATCTCAACTTGTATCAGGGAGATGGAGGTGCACATTAAACAGTGTCATTGCTGTTAGTCTGATCTCAACTTGTATCAGGGAGATGGAGGTGCACATTAAACAGTGTCATGCTGTTGTTAGTCTGATCTCAACTTGTATCAGGGAGATGGAGGTGCACATTAAACAGTGTCATGTTGTTAGTCTGATCTCAACTTGTATCAGGGAGATGGAGGTGCACATTAAACAGTGTCATGTTGTTAGTCTGATCTCAACTTGTATCAGGGAGATGGAGGTGCACATTAAACAGTGTCATTATGTTGTTAGTCTGATCTCAACTTGTATCAGGGAGATGGAGGTGCACATTAAACAGTGTCAGTGTTGTTAGTCTGATCTCAACTTGTATCAGGGAGATGGAGGTGCACATTAAACAGTGTCATGTTGTTAGTCTGATCTCAACTTGTATCAGGGAGATGGAGGTGCACATTAAACAGTGTCATGTTGTTGTTAGTCTGATCTCAACTTGTATCAGGGAGATGGAGGTGCACATTAAACAGTGTTATGTTGTTAGTCTGATCTCAACTTGTATCAGGGAGATGGAGGTGCACATTAAACAGTGTCATGTTGTTGTTAGTCTGATCTCAACTTGTATCAGGGAGATGGAGGTGCACATTAAACAGTGTCATGCTGTTAGTCTGATCTCAACTTGTATCAGGGAGATGGAGGTGCACATTAAACAGTGTCATGTTGTTGTTAGTCTGATCTCAACTTGTATCAGGGAGATGGAGGTGCACATTAAACAGTGTCATGCTGTTGTTAGTCTGATCTCAACTTGTATCAGGGAGATGGAGGTGCACATTAAACAGTGTCATGTTGTTGTTAGTCTGATCTCAACTTGTATCAGGGAGATGGAGGTGCACATTAAACAGTGTCATGCTGTTAGTCTGATCTCAGCTTGTATCAGGGAGATGGAGGTGCACATTAAACAGTGTTATGCTGTTAGTCTGATCTCAACTTGTATCAGGGAGATGGAGGTGCACATTAAACAGTGTCATGCTGTTCGTCTGATCTCAACTTGTATCAGGGAGATGGAGGTGCACATTAAACAGTGTCATGTTGTTGTTAGTCTGATCTCAACTTGTATCAGGGAGATGGAGGTGCACATTAAACAGTGTCATGCTGTTAGTCTGATCTCAACTTGTATCAGGGAGATGGAGGTGCACATTAAACAGTGTCATGCTGTTGTTAGTCTGATCTCAACTTGTATCAGGGAGATGGAGGTGCACATTAAACAGTGTTATGTTGTTAGTCTGATCTCAGCTTGTATCAGGGAGATGGAGGTGCACATTAAACAGTGTTATGTTGTTAGTCTGATCTCAACTTGTATCGGGGAGATGGAGGTGCACATTAAACAGTGTCATGCTGTTCGTCTGATCTCAACTTGTATCGGGGAGATGGAGGTGCACATTAAACAGTGTCATGCTGTTGTTAGTCTGATCTCAACTTGTATCAGGGAGATGGAGGTGCACATTAAACAGTGTTATGTTGTTAGTCTGATCTCAACTTGTATCAGGGAGATGGAGGTGCACATTAAACAGTGTCATGTTTGTTAGTCTGATCTCAACTTGTATCAGGGAGATGGAGGTGCACATTAAACAGTGTCATGTTGTTGTTAGTCTGATCTCAACTTGTATCGGGGAGATGGAGGTGCACATTAAACAGTGTCATGCTGTTGTTAGTCTGATCTCAACTTGTATCAGGGAGATGGAGGTGCACATTAAACAGTGTCATGTTGTTGTTAGTCTGATCTCAACTTGTATCAGGGAGATGGAGGTGCACATTAAACAGTGTTATGTTGTTAGTCTGATCTCAACTTGTATCAGGGAGATGGAGGTGCACATTAAACAGTGTTATGTTGTTAGTCTGATCTCAACTTGTATCAGGGAGATGGAGGTGCACATTAAACAGTGTCATGCTGTTGTTAGTCTGATCTCAACTTGTATCAGGGAGATGGAGGTGCACATTAAACAGTGTCATGTTGTTGTTAGTCTGATCTCAACTTGTATCGGGGAGATGGAGGTGCACATTAAACAGTGTCATGCTGTTGTTAGTCTGATCTCAACTTGTATCAGGGAGATGGAGGTGCACATTAAACAGTGTCATGTTGTTAGTCTGATCTCAACTTGTATCAGGGAGATGGAGGTGCACATTAAACAGTGTCATGCTGTTGTTAGTCTGATCTCAACTTGTATCAGGGAGATGGAGGTGCACATTAAACAGTGTCATGCTGTTGTTAGTCTGATCTCAACTTGTATCAGGGAGATGGAGGTGCACATTAAACAGTGTCATGTTGTTAGTCTGATCTCAGCTTGTATCGGGGAGATGGAGGTGCACATTAAACAGTGTCATGTTGTTAGTCTGATCTCAACTTGTATCAGGGAGATGGAGGTGCACATTAAACAGTGTCATGTTGTTAGTCTGATCTCAGCTTGTATCAGGGAGATGGAGGTGCACATTAAACAGTGTCATGTTGTTAGTCTGATCTCAACTTGTATCAGGGAGATGGAGGTGCACATTAAACAGTGTCATGTTGTTGTTAGTCTGATCTCAACTTGTATCAGGGAGATGGAGGTGCACATTAAACAGTGTCATGTTGTTGCAGTCTGATCTCAACATGTATCAGGGAGATGGAGGTGCACATTAGACAGTGTCATGTTGTTGATCTGATCTCAGCTTGTATCAGGGAGATGGAGGTGCACATTCAGACAGTGTCATGTTGTTAGTCTGATCTCAACTTGTATCAGGGAGATGGAGGTGCACATTAAACAGTGTCATGTTGTTGTTAGTCTGATCTCAACTTGTGTCAGGGAGATGGAGGTTTACATTAAACAGTGTCATGCTGATATTAGTCTGATCTCAACTTGTATCAGGGAGATGGAGGTGCACATTAAACAGTGTCATGCTGTTGTTAGTCTGATCTCAACTTGTATCAGGGAGATGGAGGTGCACGTTGAACAGTGTCATGCTGTTGTCATCTGATCTCAGCTTGTATCAGGAGATGGAGGTGCATTCAACAGTGTCATGTTGCTGTTAGTCTGATCTCAACTTGTATCAGGGAGATGGAGGTGCACTTCAACAGTGTCATGTATTATAGTCTGATCTCAACATGTATCAGGAGATGGAGGTGACATTAAACAGTGTCATGCTGTTACGTCTGATCTCAGCTTGTATCAAGGGAGATGGAGGTGCTGCGATGCAACAGTGTCATGCTGTTTACTAGTCTGATCTCAGCTTGTATCAGGGAGATGGAGGTGCAC
>NW_027001041.1:0-7986 GCF_036934945.1 Oncorhynchus masou masou
TGGGAGGGGAGAAGAGGAGAAAGGAGATCAGAGGGGGAGGGAGAGGAAAGAGAGAGAGGAGAGGGGAGAACAAAGAGAGAGGAGAAGGGAGGATAGAGGGGAGGAGAGGGGAGAAAGGGGGAGGAGAGGAAAGGAAAGAGAGAGAGGGAGGGGAAGAGAGAGGAGAGGGAGGGGGAGGGAGAGGAGAGAGAGGGGAGGGGAAGAGAGGAAAGAGAGAGAGGGAGGGGGAGGGGGAGGAGAGCGAGGGAGAGAGGAGAGGGGAGGGGGAGGAGAGGGAGAGGAAGAGAGAGAGGGAGGGGGAGGGAGAGGAAAGAGAGAGGGGAGGGGGAGGGGGAGGAGAGCGAGGGAGAGAGAGGAGAGGAGGTGGAGAGAGAGAGGCAAGGTGATGGGCTATATAGGTCATAAGCCAGGTATTCATTAGTGGAGGGGAGATTGTTACTCCCAGGGAAGTGGACACTGTAACCTTCAGCCTTCCCTCTCTTCTTCTGAGGTGTAGTGTATAACAAGACTATCAATCACAGTTACGCTGGAATTGCAACTACACAGCCAAATGGTCTTTATATTTCATCAAACTTGTATTCCTCACATGCTTCAACACAGGGTTGGTTCTATATAGCTAATGCCTGATAACTACAGCTTCTAGACTGTGATTGCTCCCAAAACAGTGATTGGGGAATAGTATGGAATTAGTGAGGAGAGAATGGTGGATTGAAATAGAGAGAGAGAGAGAGAGAGAGGAGATAGTAGGCACCAAAGCAATTAAAAACTGGTTAAAATGTGCTACGCAGGGGCCTGTAGTCATTACTGGAGAGGAGAGCAGCAGCATCAGTGCTGCCAGCCGAGCAGAGAGAGACAGAGAGAGACAGATAGACATTAACAGACAGAGACAGAGAGAGACAGTAACAGAGAGACAGAGAGACAGAGATAGACAGAGAGAGATTAACGGAGACAGAGTGACAGAAAGAGACAGAGTGACAGAAAGAGACAGAGAGTGACAGAAAGAGACAGAAAGAGTCAAAAAGAGACAGAAAGAGACAGAGAGTGACAGAAAGAGACAGAAAGAGACAGAGAGTGACAGAAAAGAGACAGAGGGTGACAGAAAGAGGAGAAAGAGTCAAAAAGAGACAGAAAGAGACAGAGAGTGACAGAAAGAGACAGAGAGTGACAGAAAGAGACAGAGAGTGACAGAAAGAGACAGAAAGAGACAGAAAGAGACAGAGAGTGACAGAAAGAGACAGAGTGGGGTGACAGAAAGAGACAGAGAGTGACAGAAAGAGACAGAAAGAGACAGAAAAAGACAGGAAGAGACAGAGAGTGACAGAAAGAGACAGAGAGAGACAGAAAGAGACAGAAAGAGACAGTGACAGAAAGAGACAGAGGGTGACGAAAGAGACAGAAAGAGACAGAAAGAGACAGAGGGTGACAGAAAGACAGAGAGTGACAGAAAGAGACAGAGAGAGACAGAAAGAGACAAAGGGTGACAGAAAGAGACAGAGAGTGACAGAAAGAGAGCAGAAAAGAGAGAGGACAGAAAGAGACAGAGGGTGACAGAAAGAGACAGAAAGAGACAGAGAGTGACAGAAGAGAAGGAGAGTGACAGAAAGATACAGAAAGAGACAGAGGGTGACAGAAAAGACAGAGAGTGACAGAAAGAGATAAGAGAGAGACAGAAAGAGACAGAGAGTGACAGAAATGAAACGGAGAGAGACAGAAAGAGACAAAGGGTGACAGAAAGAGACAGAGAGTGACAGAAAGAGACAGAAAGAGACAGAGAGGACAGAAAGAGACAGAAAGAGACAGAGAGTGACAGAAAGAGATAGAGGGTGACAGAAAGAGACAGAGGGTGACAGAAAGAGACAGAAAGAGACAGAGAGTGACAGAAAGAGACAGAGAGAGACAGAGGGTGACAGAAAGAGACAGAGGGTGACAGAAAGAGACAGAAAGAGGGTGACAGAAAGAGACAGAAAGAGACAGGGGTGACAGAAAGAGACAGAAAGAGACAGAGGGTTACAGAAAGAGACAGAAAGAGACAGAGAGTGACAGAAAGAGACAGAGAGTGACAGAAAGAGAAGGAGAGTGACAGAAAAAAGATACAGAAAGAGACAGAGGGTGACAGAAAGAGACAAAAGGGTGACAGAAAGAGACAGAGAGTGACAGAAAGAGACAAAGGGTGACAGAAAGAGACAGAGAGTGACAGAAAGAGACAGAAAGAGACAGAGTGACAGAAAGAGACAGAAAAGAGAGAGTGGCAGAAAGAGACAGAGGGTGACTGAAAGAGACAGAAAGAGACAGAGAGTGACAGAAAGAGAAGGAGAGTGACAGAAAGATACAGAAAGAGACAGAGGGTGACAGAAAGAGACAGAGAGTGACAGAAAGAGACAGAGGGTGACAGAAAGAGACAGAGGGTGACAGAAAGACACAGAGGGTGACAGAAAGAGACAAAAAGAGACAGAGAGTGACAGAAAGAGACAGAGAGTGACAGAGGGTTACAGAAAGAGACAGAAAGAGAAGGAGAGTGACAGAAAGAGAAGGAGAGGACAGAAAGAGACAGAGAGTGACAGAAAGAGACAGAAAGAGACAGAGGGTGACAGAAAGAGACAGAGAGTGACAGAAAGAGACAGAGAGTGACAGAAAGAGACAGAAATTGACAGAGGGTTACAGAAAGAGACAGAAAGAGACAGAAAGAGACAGAGAGTGACAGAAAGAGACAGAGAGTGACAGAAAGAGACAGAGTGTGACCAGAAAGAGACAGAAAGAGACAGGAAGAGACAGAGAGTGACAGAAATAGACGGAGAGAGACAGAAAGAGACAAAGGGTGACAGAAAGAGACAGAGAGTGACAGAAAGAGACAGAAAGAGACAGAGAGTGACAGAAAGAGACAGAAAGAGACAGAAAGAGAGAGAGTGACAGAAAGAGACAGAGAGTGACAGAAAGAGACAGAGAGTGACAGAAAGAGACAGAGTGACAGAGGGTGACAGAAAGAGACAGAGGGTGACAGAAAGAGACAGAAAGAGACAGAGGGTGACAGAAAGAGACAGAAAGAGACAGAGGGTGACAGAAAGAGACAGAGAGTGACAGAAAGAGACAGAGGGTGACAGAAAGAGACAGAAAGAGACAGAGAGTGACAGAAAGAGAAGGAGAGTGACAGAAAGAGACAGAAAGAGACAGAAAGAGAGAGAGTGACAGAAAGAGACAGAGAGTGACAGAAAGAGACAGAGAGTGACAGAAAGAGACATAGGGTGACAGAAAGAGACAGAGAGTGACAGAAAGAGAAGGAGAGTGACAGAAAGAGACAGAGAGAGACAGAAAGAGACAGAAAGAGACAGAGAGTGACAGAAAGAGACAGAGTGACAGAAAGAGACAGAAATTGACAGAGGGTGACAGAAAGAGACAGAAAGAGACAGAGGGTGACAGAAAGAGACAGAATGAGACAGAGGGTCACAGAAAGAGACAGAAAGAGACAGAGGGTGACAGAAAGAGACAGAGAGTGACAGAAAGAGACAGAGGGTGACAGAAAGAGACAGAAAGAGACAGAGGGTGACAGAAAGAGACGGAGAGTGACAGAAAGAGACAGAAAGAGTCCAAAAGAGACAGAGAGTGACAGAAAGAGACAGAAAGAGACAGAGGGTGACAGAGGGTGACAGAGAGTGACAGAGGGTGACAGAAAGAGACAGAGAGTGACATATATGCGTGCTTTATCGACTTCCAAAAAGCATTTGATTATATTTGGCATGCAGGACTGTTCTACAAAGTTATTGAAAGTGGTGCAGCGGGTAAAACATATGACATAATTAGATCCACATACTGGCAAACATGCAGCATTAAAATGGTCAAGAAAAGAACAGAATTCTTTAACCAGGGCGTGGCCTTCACCAGGGTTGCAATCTGGAGCCCTGCACAATATTTACATCAACGAATTGGCCACTATTCTAGAAAAATCATCAGCCCCTGGTGTTAGTCTCCACAATTCAGAGGTTAAATACCTACTCTTTGCAGATGACCTATGCCTGCTGTCACCCACAGCACATGGCCTACAGCTGAGCCTGGACCTGCTAGAGCAGTACTGCCAGACCTGGGCCCTGGCAGTAAACCCCAAAAAAACTCAAATATTGATTTTCCAGAGAAGTTCCAGATCTCAGGGAATTAGACCAAAGTTCTCAATTGGTACAAAATAGATAGAGTACTGCACACACTACAATTACTTAGGTTTACAAATAAGCTCAACTGGACACTTTAATGAGGCAGTGAATGAACTGAGAGAGAAAGCACGAGGGTATTCTACGCCATTAAAAAACAAATTCAAATTGAAATACCTATTAAAATTAGGCTAAAACTAATTGAATGTGTCATTGAACCAATTGCACTTTACGGCAGCGAGGTGTGTGATCCACTTGCAAAACAAGATTTCACCAAATGGGACAAACACCCCATTGAAACCCTGCATGCAGAGTTCTGTAAGATTCTCCTACATGTCCAGAGGAAAACTACAAACAACAATGCATGCAGGGCAGAATTAGACCAATATCCACTAATAATAAAAACTCAAAAAAGAGCAATTCAGTTTTAGAAACATCTAAAATACAGTGACCCCTCTCTCATATCATTACCAGCCCTGCAATGCCAAGAGCTGAGCAAAGAAAAGAGTCCCCTCATCCAGCTGGTCCTGGGGCTGAGTTCACACACCTGTTCTACTAACACACTGAAGCCTCAGGACCAGAACATCCAATCAATCAGAATAAACCAAATAACAACACAATTAAAACCAAACTACATTGCTTATTGGGAAACACAAACACAAAGCAAAATGCAGTGTTATCTGGTACCTAAATCAACAGTTCACCATGGCAAACTATTTGACCATGGTTACTGATCAAAACCTTAGAAAAACCTTGCCAAAGTACAGGCTCAGTGAGCACAGCCTTGCCATTGAGAAGGGTGACACAGGAACACCTGCCCCTGTAGAGGAAAGGCTGCACAACCACTGTACAACAGCAGAACCTGGCTCCCTGTAGAGGAAAGGCTGCACAACCACTGCACCACAACAGAACCTGAGACGGAGCTGCATTTCCTGACAAATTGTCAAAACTATAAAACAATTAGAGACTGTAATTTCCCCCAATTTGAAACCCTTATGCAAGGTTTCAAAGACCTCTCTGGTGAGAGTTAGGCTGCCCGTCCTGTTGGGGGAGGGACGTAGAGAGAGAGAGAGACCTCTCTGATGAGGATAGGCTACCCGTCCTGTTGGGAGGACGTAGAGAGAGAAGACCTCTCTGATGAGGATAGGCTGCCTCCTGTTGGGGGAGGACGTAGAGAGAGAGAGAGACCTCTCTGATGAGGATAGGCTACCCGTCCTGTTGGGGAGGACGTAGAGAGAGACCTCTCTGATGAGGATAGGCTACCCGTCCTGTTGGGGAGGACGTAGAGAGAGAGACCTCTCTCTGATGAGGATAGGCTACCCGTCCTGTTGGGGGGAGGACGTAGGAGAGAGAAAGACCTCTCTGATGAGGATAGGCTGCCCGTCCTGTTGGGGGAGGACGTAGAGAGCTATGGGTTGGCAGCACACTACATTGCTGCCTGCCATAACCTGCACATGTCCTCTACTGTATGCTTATTTCACCCATGCAGCTACAGTATAGCTGCTCCCTGAAGACACAGACAGACAGACAGACAGACAGACAGACAGACAGACAGACAGACAGACAGACAGACAGACAGACAGACAGACAGACAGACAGACAGACAGACAGACAGACAGACAGACAGACAGACAGACAGACACCTACAGTACCAGTCAAAAGTGTAGACACACCGACTCATTCAAAGGTTTTTCTTTATTTGTACTTTTCTACATAGTAGATGTCACACCCTGACCATAGAGAGCCCTTGTTTCTCTATGGTGTTGTGGCTCAGGGTGTGACTATGGGGTATTCTAGTTTATAATTTCTGTTGTGTTCTAGCTTATATTTTCTATGTTGGTGTTTTGTATGATTCCCAATTAGAGGCAGCTGGTAATCGTTGTCTCTAATTGGGATCATATTTAAGTAGCTATTTTTCCCACCTGTGTTTATGGGATATTGTCTTGTGTTTGTGCATGTGCACCACGTAGTCACGTTTCGCTGTTCGTTTATTGTTTTTCTGAAGTTTCACTTGGAAATAAAGATGTGGAACTCTATGTACGCTGCGCCTTGGTCCAGTTCATACGACAACCGTGACAGTAGAATAATAGTGAATACATCAAAACTACGACATAACACATATGGAATCATGTAGTAACCAAAAAGTATTAAACAAATCAAAATGTATTTTATATTCTTCAAAGTAGCCACCCTATGCCTTTATGACAGCTTTGCACACTCCTAGCATTCTCTCAACCACCTTCACCTGGAATGCTTTCCAACAGTTTTGAAGGAGTTCCCACATGTGCTGAGCACTGCCACTTTTGACGAGTACCATATATCCTTCTGACTCCATGGTACTCATTTATCTGTGGCCACCACACTGATCTACTAGTAGCCGGAATAAGCACAGGGCTGATTTGAAACTAGAAGATATGAGTAGCGCGTTAGGTTACTGTTGTCACGCCCTGGTCTACATGTATTTTGTGTTTTTCTTCATGTATTGGGTCAGGCCAGGGTGTGGCATGGAGTTTTTGTATTGTGGTGTGTTTTGTCTTGGGGTTTGGTGTGTATGTATTTGGGATTGTAGCTAGTGGGGGTTATCTTAGCAAAGTCTATGGCTGTCTGGAAGTGGTTCTCAATCAGAGGCAGGTGCTTATCGTTGTCTCTGATTGGGAACCATATTTAGGCATGGGTGATTCTTTGAGTTTGTCGTGGGTGATTGTCCTTAGTGTCTTGATGTCCTTGTGCTGTAAAGTTAGTTGACACCAGTTTAGGCTGTTTCGGTTTTCATTTTCGTTTATTTGTTTTGTAGTGTTTTTGTATTGATTCATGTTAATACGCTTTGTTTTATTAAACATGGATCACAATAGACACGCTGCAGTTTGGTCCGACTCTCCTTCACCATATGAAAACCGTGACAACTGTAAAAAAAAAAAGAAAAAAGAGCATCATAAACATCAATAAGTCAAACCATTTTTCCCTCTGGTCTCCTCGCATGACAATGTTAATTTAACCTTATTGATGGACTGAAAGACACTTATTGATCGGGCACAGCAGCTGTTTGGGGAATTCCTGAGAGAGAGAGAGAGAGAGAGAGAGAGAGAGAGAGAGAGGGAAAACAAAGAGATATATGATAGAGAGAGAGAGAGAGGGCAGTTGGACAAAGGAGGAGAGAAGAGGGAGAGAGAGAGGAGCGATAAGGAGAGCTGATGTCTAGACACAGTAAATACAGAGGGTTGACAGACTGAACTGAACCCATTCGGAAAGTATTTACACCCCTTGACATTTTTAACATTTTGTTTTACGGCCTCATTCTAAAATGGATTAAATACATGTTTTTTTCTTATCAATCTACACACAATACCCCATAATGACAAAGTGAAAACAGGTTGTTAGAAATTTTAGCAAATGTATTGAAAAAAGTATTTAATTAAATACCTTATTTAGTATTCAGACCCTTTGCTATGAGACTTTAAATTGAGCTCAGGTGCATCCTGTTTCCATTGATCATCCTTGAGATGTTTCTACAACTTGATTGGAAATTATTTGGAAAGGCACACACCTGTCTATATAAGGTCCCACAGTTGACAGTGCCTGTCAGAAAAACACAAGCCATGAGGAATTGTCCATAGAGCTCAGAGAGAAGATTGTGTTGAGGCACAGATGTGGGGAAGGGAACCAAAACATTTCTGCAGCATTGAAGGTTCCAAAGAACATTGGAATGAATTGGGGTGGGTAGTCTGTTTGTTTTTCTATGTTGGTTTTTAGATTCAGCCAAGTATGGTTCTCAATCAGAGGCAGCTGTCGTTAGTTGTCTCTGATTGAGAATCATACTTAGGTAGCCTGGGTTTCACTTTTGGTTTGTGGG
>NW_027001042.1:0-7982 GCF_036934945.1 Oncorhynchus masou masou
TCTTCCTGTGGTTTATTATTGATCGCCATTAGTTCCTGCCAAGGCAGCAGCTACTCTTCCTGGGGTTTATTATGGATCCCCATTAGTTCCTGCCAAGGCAGCAGCTAATCTTCCTGGGGTTCATTATGGATCCCCATTAGTTCCTGCCAAGGCAGCAGCTACTGTTCCTGGAGTCCAAACAAATTAAGGCATAAACAAACATAACATTATGACACCACTACATATCTAAAATGCAATATTTATAATACAACCATAAATACATGTGTGTAGAGTGTGTGTGCTGGCGTGTGTGTCTCCTCACAGTCCGCATTGTTCCACAATTTGTATTTTTATCTGTTTTTTTAATCCGACAAATATGAAAAGTTATTCAATCACTACTGTAAATTGCTCTGGATATATGTAAATGTAAAAGTCAATATCTCCTCTACTTTGAGCCAGGCGAGATTGACATGCATGTATGTCATTGATGTTAGCTCTCTGTGTACCTTTAAGGGACAGTCGTGCTACTCTGTTCTTGGCCAACTGTAATTTGCCTATGTCCCTCTTTGTGGCACCATATGACAGGGCAGTAGTCTCAAAGATTTTTATAACTAACCCAAGATAGACCATAGTCTGTCATTTCCAATGGGAGCAAATGATTCATAGTGGGCAGAACAAGCAAGGAGGCAGGTAGAGCCAAGGAGGAGCTAGTAAGATCCTATTGGCGCATTCTAGAATGTATTTGCATATATCCATTAGGGAACGCTTACTCTGTGAAGTAACTTACAGTGCCTTGCGAAAGTATTCGGCCCCCTTGAACTTTGCGACCTTTTGCCACATTTCAGGCTTCAAACATAAAGATATAAAACTGTATTTTTTTGTGAAGAATCAACAACAAGTGGGACACAATCATGAAGTGGAATGACATTTATTGGATATTTCAAACTTTTTTAACAAATCAAAAACTGAAAAATTGGGCGTGCAAAATTATTAAATATTGAAAAAATAAGGGGCCTAGACAGCTGCCCTGGGGAATGCCTGACTCTTCCTGGATTATGTTGGAAAGGCTTAACTCTTTATCCACAATTTTAGGGTGTAAAGCCATAACATGTGAGTTTTTCCAGCAGTAGATTATGCTCAATAAAGGCTCCAATAATCTTCTAAATATCAATTTGTTACAGCCAATCATCAGTCATTTGTATAAGTGCTCTACATGTTGTGTGATATTCCTTGTAAGGGTGCTAAAAGATCATTTGTTTACTGTGAAATAGAATTGTGTCTGGTCAAACACATTTGTTTCCAAAAGTTTACTAAGGGTTGGTAGCAGGCTTATTAGTAAAGGGTGCTTTGCTATTCTTGGGGAGTGGAATTACTTTTTCTACCCTCCAGGCCTGAGGGTACACACTTTCCTGTAGGCTTAGATTGAATAGATGGCAAATAGGAGTGGCAATACAGTCCCCTATCATCCTCAGTAATTTTACGTCCAAGTTGCCAGACCCAGGTGGCTTGTCACTGTTGATAGAAAACAATACTTTTCTCGCCTCTTCCACACTCACTTTTCGGAATTCAAAATTACAATGCTTGTCTTTCATAATTTGGTCAGTTATACATGGATGTGTAGGTTCAGAAATTGTTGCTGGCTTGTCATGCCTAGTTTTGCTAATCTTGCCATTGAAAAAAATCATTAAAGTAGTTGTCAATATCAGTAGGCTTTGTGATGAATGAGCCATCCGATTTAATGAATGATGGAGCTGAGTTTGCCTTGTTGCCTAAAATTTAATTCAAGAAGTTCCAAAGCTTTTTACTATCATTCCTTATATAATTTATCTTTGTTTCATAGTATTTTCTTCTTCATTTTGTTTAGTTTAGTTACATGAGTAACTAACTGTTCCACCTGTTTCAGGTTGCCTGTAACTGTTTACCTGGATACTCTGGGAATGGGCATTTCTGCTACCCGTTCAACCCCTGTCGGACTGTGAGTACTGGAGCATTGTAGTACTACAAGGTGCATCCCAAATGCCACCCTATTCCCTACACAGTGCACTACCAGGGGCCCATAGGTGAACTATATAGGGAATAGGGTGGCATTTTAATCAGATCAGACTTGGATTAAATATATACCCAATGTGTTAAATACGTGACATACTGGAGGTAATTTACCTTGACCAGTGTGTTCAATACGTGACATACTGGTGGTAATTTACCTTGACCAGTGTGTTCAATACGTGACATACTGACCAGTGTGTTCAATATGTGACATACTGACCGGTGTTCAGGAGGGCTGTTCTTTTGGCTTGTTGGTTTCATTGAACCTGATAAAGTAAATCCAGCGCACCCAAGTATCTGACCCAGGTCTGACCCAGGTTTGACCCAGGTTTGACCCAGATCTGACCCAGGTTTGACCCAGATCTGACCCAGGTCTGACCCAGGTTTGACCCAGGTTTGACCCAGATCTGACCCAGGTCTGACCCAGGTTTGACCCAGGTCTGACCCAGGTTTGACCCAGATCTGACCCAGGTCTGACCCAGGTTTGACCCAGATCTGACCCAGGTCTGACCCAGGTTTGACCCAGGTTTGACCCAGATCTGACCCAGGTCTGACCCGGGTCTGACCCAGGCACATCCACAGGATCCGTTAGTTAGGTACTACAGTATTCCTGTGGCCGGTCCCAAATGGCACCCTATTCCCTATAGGCCCTATAGGCCCTGGTCTAAAGTAGTGCACTATAAAGGGAATAGGGTCTAAAGTAGTGCACTATAAAGGGCATAGGGTCTAAAGTAGTGCACTATAAAGGGAATAGGGTGCCATTTGGGACACAGCCCTGGTGTCCAGAGGTGTAGACTCCGGTTATGTTTCCAGAACAACGGGGGCTGTGGAAAGTACGCCAGGTGTCGTTACATGGGCAACGGAGAGAGGAATTGCTCCTGCACTGGAGGACACATCGGAGATGGCTTTGACTGCCGCGGCAAGACCCGCACGGTGAGTGTGTGTGTGTGTGTGTGTGTGTGTGTGTGTGTGTGTGTGTGTGTGTGTGTGCGTGCGTGACGTGCGTGCGTGCGTGCGTGCGTGCGTGTGTGTGTGCGTGCGTGCATGAGTTTATGAATATATTTTCCAATGGATATTTGCAGGAGATATTTCGCCAGTCAGAAGCTGCGTTGTACCGTCGGATAGTCATGGTGAGTCTGTGAGTTATTGTAGGGTGGTAATGACATTTCACTTCTCTATGTTATAAAATAAATGTTACCAAGACAAATAGGATTATTCACATTCCGCATATTTTTGATGAGACTAATGCTTGTGGTTCTCCAGGTGTCTGATGTGAGGAGTCTGTACGGTGATGGGCCCTTCACTATATTCATACCTCCTGCAAACAGCAACTTCTCAGTATGTCAAAAAAATTGTCCTTTTTTTCAATGTTCCTGTGTGTAGGACGGGGCTGCTTATACTGTGTGTGTGTGTGTGTGTGTGTGCGTGCGTGCGTGCGTGCGTGTGTGTGTGTGTGTGTGGCATACACCTGGGCTCATGTTATTGTTATGGTGTGTGTGGGTCTCTGACCCACCCCTGTGCAAACTCTCTCTCCAGATAGAGGCATGGGAGTCACAGGGACGCAGCCCAGACTTGGCTAACTACCACATGGTGTCCTGTGAGACTCTGATGCTCTCTGACCTGAAGACCACCTCAAAGGCTGTGGCCGTCTCCGGACACCAGCTCACCTTCAGACTCAAGGATGTGAGTCCCTAATGGCACCCTATTTCCTTCATAGTGAGCTACTTTTGCCCATTTCTGGCTCGTCCAAGGCTTGCTTCTCCAAATACTGCTACTACAAGGCTTGCTTCTCCAAATACTGCTACTACAAGGCTTGCTTCTCCAAATACTGCTACTACAAGGCTTGCTTCTCCAAATACTGCTACTACAAGGCTTGCTTCTCCAAATACTGCTACTACAAGGCTTGCTTCTCCAAATACTACTACTCGAAGGTTTACTTCTCCTTGGTTTACTACACAAGGGCCTACTTCTCCTAGGCCTACTTCTCCTTGGTTTACCACACAAGGGCCTACTTCTCCTTGGTTTTCTCCTCCTTGGTCTACTTCTCCAAGGTTTACTACACAAGGGCCTACTTCTCCTTGGTCTACTACACAAGGGCCTACTTCTCCTTGGTTTACTACACAAGGGCCTACTTATCCTTGGTTTACTTCTCCTTGGTCTACTACACAAGGGCCTACTTCTCCTTGGTTTACTACACAAGGGCCTACTTCTCCTAGGCCTACTTCTCCTTGGTTTACTACACAAGGGCCTACCTCTCCTTGGTTTACTACACAAGGGCCTACTTCTCCTTGGTTTACTTCTCCTTGGTTTACTACACATGGCCTACTTCTCCTTGGTTTACTACACAAGGGCCTACTTCTCCTTGGTTTACTACACATGGCCTACTTCTCCTAGGCCTACTTCTCCTTGGTTTACTACACAAGGGCCTACTTCTCCTTGGTTTACTACACATGGCCTACTTCTCCTAGGCCTACTTCTCCTTGGTTTACTACACAAGGGCCTACTTCTCCTTGGTTTACTTTTCCTAGGTTTACTTCTCCTAGGTTTACTACACAAGGGCCTACTTCTCCTAGTTTTACTTCTCCTAGGTTTACTTCTCCTAGGTTTACTTCTACAATACCTATTTCTCCTAAGCTGACTACTCCAAGGTTAACAACTCGAAGGCCTACTTCTCCAAGGTCCACCGCAGATGCAGAAGGCGACAGAAATCTCTAGCTTAAAAACGGACTGGTTTTTATGGCCATTTTTTATTACGTAAATGTTTTAATGGAACTCTCTTTCGTGTTGGTCTATTAACTAACTTGATGTCACCACGTAGGCCAAAACTCAGGTGGCCTTTTCAAACAGCTCTTACACTAAAAGGACATTAAAAATAATTTTCACAATTTCACAGTATTATTCCAACCTCATAGTGTGGAAATGTACATAAAACACAGGAAATCATATTTTTTTGGACTGTACTGGTCCTTTAACAAAGTTTCTCTCTATCTCCCCCCTTCTTTCAGGGCTCTGTGTACATTAATGATGACGCTAGGATAGTCTCCAGTGACTACGTGACAGCTGACGGTGTGATCCACTACATTGACAAGGTCCTCACCCCGTATGACCTGAAGGATCAAAAGGCCATACCATCTAAGGTAGGCTACGGCTGCATGTGTATACCACTCAGCAGACACTTTGATCCGAAGCTACTTACAGACATAGCGTGCATACATTTTCCATATGGGTGGCCTCAGCGGGAATCTAACCTATGATCCTGGCGTTGCAAGCTCCGTGCTCTACCAACTGATCAACAGAGAGATGGGCACCCTATTCCTATACTATATAGGGCTTAGGGTGCTGACATTTGTGGATACAATTCACAATTTACTCCCCAAATCGGTTTTATTCATTTTAAAATCACTCGTGAATAGGGGTTCAAATTTTCCTGAAAATCTACCAAGTTTAAATTCTGAGAATAATTCATATTTATCCCGAGAGTCCAAGAAAATACAGCAAAAAGTCCCAGAGTTTAAAACCAAGATGGTCACTATGCCAGGGTCCTCCCAAAATAAGAGGCGTGTTGCATCACCTTGTCTGCTTGGACTCGCCACTATGTAAAGGTTTAAAGCTTTTAAAACCAAGATGGTCACTATGCCAGGGTCCTCCCAAAATAAGAGGCGCGTTGCATCACCTTGTCTGCTTGGACTCGCCACTATGTAAAGGTTTAAAGCTTTAAAAACCAAGATGGTCACTATGCCAGGGTCCTCCCAAAATAAGAGGCGCGTTGCGTCACCTTGTGTGCTTGGACTCGCCACTATGTAAAGGTTTCAGAGCAAATTAAACTCATATTTAGTAATGATAGAGTAACGATCTTAGATCGCTTAAGGAAATTGTGAAACAGGACATTTATAAATTCCCGAGCACTATGTTCCTCAATTCATTCAGCAGGTTTTCTGGTCAGGGCGCACAGGCTTTGTCAAATCATACAAAACTTTGTAACGGCAGTCAAAAGTGGCTAGACTTCCTCCTTCCACGAATGACAGAATATCACTTGTATTTGTCCAAATAGAGTTGATGGCTATACAGAAAGCTGATCAGCCCAAGACTAACAAAGAGAGGAATTATTTTAGTATCAAAGTATATATTTTATTTTATTTCTACCTTTATTTAACTAGGCAAGTCAGTTAAGAACAAACTCTTATTTTCAAAGACGGCCTAGGAACAGTGGGTTAACTGCCTGTTCAGGGGCAGAATGACAGATTTGTACCTTGTTTGAACTTGCAACCTTCTGGTTACTAGTCCAACGCTCTAACCACTAGGCTACCCTTCCGGGGACTGTTTAAATACATCCATATCTCCTGTCATAGCGTTTGTTGATCACACGTTCTCTACCTGAACTCTATATGGGCAGCAATACAAGACAAAAGCGGGGTAAATGTTATAGAGGTATTCTGATGTGCCTAGGCCACATGTGCTCTGATAATGCAACCTATAGATTAGAGAATAAAGTTAGGACTTTTTCATTTGGGGCTTCAGGGGGATTGAGACTGGATAGGATATTATCCTAGGCTCTAGGACAGAAGGAGACTGGATAGGATATTATCCTAGGCTCTAGGACAGAAGGAGACTGGATAGGATATTATCCTAGGCTCTAGGACAGAAGGAGACTGGATAGGATATTATCCTAGGCTCTAGGACAGAAGGAGACTGGATAGGATATTATCCTAGGCTCTAGGACAGAAGGAGACTGGATAGGATATTATCCTAGGCTCTAGGACAGAAGGAGACTGGATAGGATATTATCCTAGGCTCTAGGACAGAAGGAGACTGGATAGGATATTATCCTAGGCTCTAGGACAGAAGGAGACTGGATAGGATATTATCCTAGGCTCTAGGACAGAAGGAGACTGGATAGGATATTATCCTAGGCTCTAGGACAGAAGGAGACTGGATAGGATATTATCCTAGGCTCTAGGACAGAAGGAGACTGGATAGGATATTATCCTAGGCTCTAGGACAGAAGGAGACTGGATAGGATATTATCCTAGGCTCTAGGACAGAAGGAGACTGGATAGGATATTATCCTAGGCTCTAGGACAGAAGGAGACTGGATAGGATATTATCCTAGGCTCTAGGACAGAAGGAGACTGGATAGGATATTATCCTAGGCTCTAGGACAGAAGGAGATTGGATAGGATATTATCCTAGGCTCTAGGACAGAAGGAGACTGGATAGGATATTATCCTAGGCTCTAGGACAGAAGGAGACTGGATAGGATATTATCCTAGGCTCTAGGACAGAAGGAGACTGGATAGGATATTATCCTAGGCTCTAGGACAGAAGGAGACTGGATAGGATATTATCCTAGGCTCTAGGACAGAAGGAGACTGGATAGGATATTATCCTAGGCTCTAGGACAGAAGGAGACTGGATAGGATATTATCCTAGGCTCTAGGACAGAAGGAGACTGGATAGGATATTATCCTAGGCTCTAGGACAGAAGGAGACTGGATAGGATATTATCCTAGGCTCTATGACAGAAGGAGACTGGATAGGATATTATCCTAGGCTCTAGGACAGAAGGAGAATGGATAGGATATTATCCTAGGCTCTAGGACAGAAGGAGACTGGATAGGATATTATCCTAGGCTCTAGGACAGAAGTAGACTGGATAGGATATTATCCTAGGCTCTAGGACAGAAGGAGACTGGATAGGATATTATCCTAGGCTCTAGGACAGAAGGAGACTGGATAGGATATTATCCTAGGCTCTAGGACAGAAGGAGACTGGATAGGATATTATCCTAGGCTCTAGGACAGAAGGAGACTGGATAGGATATTATCCTAGGCTCTAGGACAGAAGGAGACTGGATAGGATATTATCCTAGGCTCCAAGACAGGAGAAGATATACTTTTCCCTCATGACTCTGAATTGTCTTTGACAGAGATGCTTAAAGTATGTAGTGAACTGTGCA
>NW_027001043.1:0-7981 GCF_036934945.1 Oncorhynchus masou masou
TGGAGTGGATCACAGTTAGAGAATATAATGGTTTCTAGATTGTGGTGTCGAAATGACATTGATACATCCATCCATAACTGTTTTCAAACAATATTCCTCAGAAATGACCGACAAAACAAGTGGACTGCTCGTTTAAACAACAGTGTCACATTGATAGTCCTTAGTGCTGAAACTGTCTGAATGCCAGAAGGCGGAACACATTGGACTCAGGTCATTTCTTCACAACTCCACCATCTGTCACTATGAGGTTATGGGGGTTTGAATAATGGAAACAGGCCTAGTGTCAAGTGTCACCAAAACTCACACGCTGTAGTCTCTCTGCCCAGTCGTCTACAGACACAATATACTATTTCATAATTTCTCACATTGGATTTAAGTTAGGAAAAATTATAGGTAGCTTCAAAAGGGAATTCCCAATCTGTCGGCCTAACCATGTGACCCATTCAGATCTCAGAGGACCAGAGCCATGCATGCGTTCCTCATTATTTGACAAAAAAAAGCTATCCTAATTGTCAGATTGGGAGATTAATATCTGTCAAAGTTCCCCTGCCAAATAAATAATTAAGCTGCAGTCTCATGTTTCAGGCCCTCTGAACGCCATCGTTGGACTGGTTCTGTGCTGGCCAGCAGATTCAAGGCAATCTCCTGTGACTAGTGCACATGTGTCAAACTCATTCAACGGAGGGCCGAGTGTCTGAGGGTTTTCGCTCCTCTCATACTTGATTTATGAATTAAGGTCACTGATTAGTTTGGAACTCCCCTCACCTGGTTTTCTATGTATTATCGAAAAGAAAAGCCAGCAGACACTAGGCCATGTGTCAAACTCATTCCTTGAAGGGCATAGTGTCTGTGGGTTTTCGCTCCACTCTTATTAAACACACACACTGACATACACACACTGTTCCATTACTTTAAGAAGGGCCACATCATTTTACACTGAGACAAAAGGAGAAAGAGAGTCCCCTTTCTATAGTATTTGCTTGTAGTGTTATTTCATTAAATACCTATTTCCTTCCTCTTTTAAACTACTCACCTGCTTTTTTTTCAACTAAACTGTTGTTTCATGTTCTGGACATGAGACCGCTCTCTCACTTCCTCTTGGTCTTGTATAAAGTAGTGCTAGTTACACAAAACCACTCACTCACACTGGTCTATTATAACGCACTGGCTTGGTACAACACTGCACTGGCTTGGTACAACACTGCACTGGCTTGGTACAACACTGCACTGGCTTGGTACTATACTGCACTGGCTTGGTACAACACTGCACTGGCTTGGTACAACACTGCACTGGCTTGGTACAACACTGCACTGGCTTGGTACAATACTGCACTGGCTTGGTACAATACTGCACGAGCTTGGTACAATACTGCACGAGCTTGGTACAACACTGCATTGGCTTGGTACAACAGACCTGGAAAAGCTGGAGACATTGCGTCAGGGTAGCCTAGTGGTTAGAGCGTTGGACTAGTAACCGAAAGGTTGCAAGTTCGAATCCCCGAGCTGACAAGGTACAAATCTGTCGTTCTGCTCCTGAACAGGCAGTTGCCCCACTGTTCCTAGGCCATCTTTGAAAATAAGAATTTGTTCTTAACTGACTTGCCTTGTAAAATAAAAAAAAATGACCTGAATACAGTGAGGAGAGAAGCACACCTTGAACCCAGAGGAACAGGTGGAGGACTGCATGACTTAAAGAAACACATTGCATCATTTGAAGGTAAGGTGCTTTACTAACAAACAAAAATGCATGTAATTGCTCACAGTTAGTTCTTAAATGTATGAATACATTCCAAAATATATTTTGACCAAACTGCTGTAAAATCAAATTCTATTAGTTACATGTGCCGAATACAGATATGACCTTACCGTGAAATGCTTACTTACAAGCCCTTAACCAACAATGCAGTTAAGAAAATATTTACTAAATAAACTAAAGTAAAAGAAATAAGTAACACAATTACATAACAATAATGAGACTATATACAGGGGCTACCGGAACCGAGTCAATGTCCGGGGTTACAGGTTCGTTGAGGTCATTTGTACATGTAGGTAAGGGTAAAGTGACTATGCATAGATAATAAAAAGCAAGTACCAGCAGTGTAAAAATGAACTGGCCAAACTGCTGTATGTGTGTTCCTTTCCAGCCATGCCGTGTGAGAGCAGACTATGGAGCATGACCTACTGTAGTGACCAGGATAGACTGGACCCTCTCCTCCCTATCATAGAGCCCCCCAGGATGAGCGTGAAGGCCTGCTCCGAGCCGGCTGCAGCCACCCTGCTTCAGGCCTCTCCAGGCCAGCCAAGCAGAAATGGCCACTCCGTCCTCAGTCGAGTGCTCCAAAGCCAGAGGCCCTCCCAGGAGAGTGCTCAAATCCAGCCCCAGGTTTTATCTCCACCGCAGAACCTGCATTCCCAGAGGCCACATCCTGACAGGCACATCTCCCCAGAGATGGAGATCCCTGGGCAGGCTTGTTCCGGTGGTGAGGTCCCCTTCCTGGTGCCCTCCTTCTGCCAGAGCATCTGTCAGAACTACAGCGACCTCCACATGGGGGTGACCAGGTGCTGCCTCTCGGCCCACAATGGGGAGGCCCTGCGATGTAGCGACAACCAAGCCAACGGCCCTTTCCTTCATTCCTGTGTGCTACTGCTACATCTACTGCTACTGGTGCTGCTGCTGCTAGTGGTGCTACTGCTACATCTACTACTACTGGTGCTGCTGCTAGTGGTGCTACTGCTACATTTACTCCTACTGGTGCTGCTGCTAGTGGTGCTAGTGTAATGGATGTGAAACGGCTTGCTTAGTTAGCGGTGGTGCTCGCTAAATAGCGTTTCAATCGGCGACGTCACTTGCTCTGAGACCTTTAAGTAGTAGTTCCCCTTGCTCTGCAAGGGCCGTGGCTTTTGTGGAGCGATGGGTAACGATGCTTTGAGAGTGACTGTTGTTGATGTGTGCAGAGGGTCCCTGGTTCGTGCCCGGGTATGGGCGAGGGGATTGGGTAAAGTTATACTGTTACACTAGTGCCACATCTACTACTACTGATGCTGCTGCTAGTGGTGCTACTGCTACATCTACTACTACTGGTGCTGCTGCTTGTGGTGCTACTGCTACATCTACTACTGGTGGTGCTAGTGCTACCTCTACTTCTACTGTTGCTATTATTGCAAGGGGCCTAGCAGCAACACCTCAGGGACCTCTCAGCTCTACAATTGACCCCCAAGTTAAAAACATCCTTTAACCCCTGAAACAACTGGACTCAGACACCACCTTGCTACAGAGATCAAACTAACACTTGACTCATCTGTCATCCAGTACTAGACAGGTTCACTCTCCCCCTAGCTTTAAAGTCTGAAAATCAGACTCCCCTGTTTCTTATTTTTCTACCTTCACTCAGGTTCTCCCTTTCTCCTCTCAGTACATATCATTCTGGGGAAATGAAACTGCTTTCAAACAGCTGCAGTGATAGAAATAGATGGTAATTCAGGTGGAAACTGTGGCTGAGAGGAAAGACGTCTGCACTGTTCTCATGTTTCCATAAAGAGAACAGTAACATTGTATGTAATGTTATTGTCTCATTATTTTAGTGCAAAATCAATAAACATGTTGATCACACAAATGTCAGCAACACTGATGTGCTCCCAGTACAGCACATCCTTCCCAATAGATTATCGTGAAAGTACAGTACACTGAAGTGGTCCTGTGGTGATATAACATTTGAGTGGTCAAAGAGTGAATGTCCAGATAGGTTTCACAACCACCTCGATGCGTTCTAAAGAATTTCAGGGTAGTTTTACTGCACATAAAAACTATGTTCTATGTAGGCTGTATCTGCAGCTGAGTAAGTAGTGGTGTGCTCTGCCATCTGCAATTTTTAAGCTACCACAAGAGGGGAGCAGAGAGGTGTATCCCAGCAGGACTGGCAGATGCCAGGCCAAATTTTTCCTTCTCTGTCTTATAGTATGTGGCCTCTCCTCTGTCTCTCTCTCGCACTCTTTTGCCCGCTCTTTTTATTTTGCGCAATCTCTCTCATGCAGCTTCTCCCCCTCTATCCCAGTCCTTCTCTCTTTCCCTCCCTTTCTCTTTCTACGTCTCTCTCCCAGTCATCCTCTTCCACTCTCTCGGTCTTTCTGTCTCCTGTCCTACCCATCTCCTTGAAGCCATACAGCTAATGGTCCTACCCATCTCCTTGAAGCCATACAGCTAATGGGTTGTTATATTCCACTCCCTATCGTCTGCCGCCAATGATGTCATCACGACCAAGCCTTAAATATACTGTACTGAGTGTCTGTCTGTCTCTGTATGTCTGTATGTCTGTCTGTACGTAATTCTTTGTGTGTGTGTGTGTGTATCTGTGCATATGTACTGGGTGTCTGTGTGTGAGTATATGTACATGTTTGTGTTTGCACCTGTGTGTGTGTGTGTGTTTGTACCTGTGTGTGCACCTGTGTGTTTGTACCTGTGTGTGTGTGTCTATGCTTTCGCTTCCTCCACATTGCCTGAGACAGGTGAAAGATAAGAATCTCAGCTCACCATGGTTATACAGAACCACCTGCATTTGAACATCAGTGAGACCCAATGCTACATGTTTATTTATCCACATTTCCTTGATCTGAAGGAACCGCCACACCATTTGCCCTTCTGAGCCAGGGTTTGATCCACTTCCTTGTTTCTTGTCCAAACACACAGCCACGGGAGGAAACTGTGTTTACAGAGCGGAGCACTGTAGTTGAGGCCAGTGTGAAGTCTCAAGGCCGTGGAGACACATGTTCAGTTGTTCTGCTTTCATCCTAGCTCCATCGGCCTAGGTACTAGTTAAAAGAATCCAGTCCAGTCAGATCCAAACAAAAAACACACATGTAAATATGATTCACACACACTACACTGACAGCCCCCACAGTTTGAGCATATTCAAACAAACTGATTTCCAGAGACCTTGAAAGAAAATTAAAAACAGGCATTGTTTTTCCAGCTGAGGTTTGAGTTAGAAGAGATGGCTGGGGCTTTAACTCTTCCAGACCTAGTGGGCTTGTACATAAAACCACTTCCACTCCATTGCATAAAACACAAAAAAACCTGCATTCAAACTGGTTTCAATGACATCCAGCTTAGGGTTGAATAGAGATTTCCAAATTATAATAAAGGTTGGCTGTCAGCTACACAATTCCTCCCATCTTTTTGACATAATCAGGACACACTGAATATGCACAAACAATCTAAACAGATGGGGGGGAAATGTGCTGGAAAAGTACATTCAACTTTCATAATAACAAAAGAACAAATATGTGTGCGTGAGGGTATAGACTCATACTAGCCAAGAGGGCTGAGAAATGATAGGACAATTTGCTCTAATGTAAATGAACATAGATGATTGAACATATTCCCTTTTTGTTTACGCGATGAAGTGCTAAGGGTATAGCAAATATTTACAATCTACAGGTAAATATAATGATAATTGTCTTGAAATTCTTCTGAAAGATCAGGTTTTCATTTTGCTATGGGCTATTGTATAATCTTTCATAGCATTTGGACACTTTAAAATTAGTAGATTATGTATAATCTTTCATACAGCATGGAACTTAGTCCTGGGAACTGAAGTCTTCCTCCGCATTCTACATCCTCTTGACATGGAAAGTCCTTAGTACATCCTCTTGACATGGAACTCTGAGTCCTGGGACTCTAAGTCTTCTCATTCTACATCCTCTTGACATGGAGCGGGGAGTCTGGGACTGCAATCATTCTACATCCTCTTGACATGGAACTCTGAGACCTGGGACTGCAAGTCTTCCTCATTCTACATCCTCTTGACATGGAACTCTGAGTCCTGGGACTGCAAGTCTTCCTCATTCTACATCCTCTTGACATGGAACTCTGAGTCCTGGGACTGCAAGTCTTCCTCATTCTACATCCTCTTGACATGGAACTCTGAGTCCTGGGACTGCAAGTCTTCCTCATTCTACATCCTCTTGACATGGAACTCTGAGTCCTGGGACTGCAAGTCTTCACTCATTCTACATCCTCTTGACATGGAACTCTGAGTCCTGGGACTGCAAGTCTTCCTCATTCTACATCCTCTTGACATGGAACTCTGAGTCCTGGGACTGCAAGTCTTCCTCATTCTACATCCTCTTGACATGGAACTCTGAGTCCTGGGACTGCAAGTCTTCCTCATTATACATCCTCTTGACATGGAACTCTGAGTCCTGGGACTGCAAGTCTTCCTCATTCTACATCCTCTTGACATGGAACTCTGAGTCCTGGGACTGCAAGTCTTCCTCATTCTACATCCTCTTGACATGGAACTCTGAGTCCTGGGACTGCAAGTCTTCCTCATTCTACATCCTCTTGACATGGAACTCTTCTGGGACTGCAAGTCTTCCTCATTCTCATCCTCTTGACATGGAACTCTGAGTCCTGGGACTGCAAGTCTTCCTCATTCTACATCCTCTTGACATGGAACTCTGAGTCCTGGGACTGCAAGTCTTCCTCATTCTACATCCTCTTGACATGGAACTCTGAGTCCTGGGGACTGCAAGTCTTCCTCATTCTACATCCTCTTGACATGGAACTCTGAGTCCTGGGACTGCAAGTCTTCCTCATTCTACATCCTCTTGACATGGAACTCTGAGTCCTGGGGTCTTCCTCATTCTACACTTGACATGGAACTCTGAGTCCTGGGACTCGTCTTCCTCATTCTACATCCTCTTGACATGGAACTCTGAGTCCTGGGACTGCAAGTCTTCCTCATTCTACATCCTCTTGACATGGAACTCGTCCTGGGGAGTCCTGGGACTCTGAGTCCTGGGACTGCACGTCTTCCTCATTCTACATCCTCTTGACATGGAACTCTGAGTCCTGGGACTGCACGTCTTCCTCGCTCTCCATTCTCTTGACATGGAACGGGGAGTCCTGGGACTGCAAGTCTTCCTCATTCTACATCCTCTTGACATGGAACTCTGAGTCCTGGGACTGCACGTCTTCCTCATTCTACATCCTCTTGACATGGAAACTCTGCAAGAGTCTACATCCTCTTGACATGGAACTGTCCTGGGACTGCATGTCTTCCTCATTCTACATCCTCTTGACATGGAAGTCCTGGGACTGAGTCCTGACATGGAACTCTGAGTCCACGTCTTCCTCATTCTACATCCTCTTGACATGGAACTCTGAGTCCTGGGACTGCAAGTCTTCCTCATTCTACATCCTCTTGACATGGAACTCTGAGTCCTGGGACTCTGCAAGTCTTCCTCATTCTACATCCTCTTGACATGGAACGGGGAGTCCTGGGACTGCAAGTCTTCCTCATTCTACATCCTCTTGACATGGAATCCTCTTGATCATGGAACTCTGAGTCCTGGGACTGCAAGTCTTCCCTCATTCTACATCCTCTTGACATGGAACTCTGAGTCCTGGGACTGCAAGTCTTCCTCATTCTACATCCTCTTGACATGGAACTCTGAGTCCTGGGACTGCAAGTCTTCCTCATTCTACATCCTCTTGACATGGAACTCTGAGTCCTGGGACTGCAAGTCTTCCTCATTCTACATCCTCTTGACATGGAACTCTGAGTCCTGGGACTCTGCAGTCTTCCTCATTCTACATCCCTTGACACTTGGAACTCTGAGTCCTGGGACTGAACTCAAGTCTTCCTCATTCTACATCCTCTTGACATGGAACTCTGAGTCCTGGGACTGCAAGCTCTCCATTCTCTTGACATTCCTCATTCTACATCCTCTTGACATGGAACTGGGACTGAGTCTCTTGACATGGAACTCTGAGTCCTGGGACTGCACGTCTTCCTCATTCTACATCCTGGAACTTGAGTCCTGGGACTGGTCTTCCTCATTCTAACTCATGGAACGGGAGTCCTGGGACTGCAAGTCTTCCTCATTCTACATCCTCTTGACATGGAACTCTGAGTCCTGGGACTGCAAGTCTTCCTCATTCTACATCCTCTTGACATGGAACTCTGAGTCCTGGGACTGC
>NW_027001044.1:0-7979 GCF_036934945.1 Oncorhynchus masou masou
AGGATAGCATCAATAACAGGTATAGCAGGTACAGCATGGTAAAGAGGATAGCATCAATAACAGGTATAGCAGGTACAGCATGGTAAAGAGGATAGCATCAATAACAGGTACAGCATGGTAAAGAGGATAGCATCAATAACAGGTATAGCAGGTACAGCATGGTAAAGAGGATAGCATCAATAACAGGTATAACAGGTACAGCATGGTAAAGAGGATAGCATCAATAACAGGTATAACAGGTACAGCATGGTAAAGAGGATAGCATCAATAACAGGTACAGCATGGTAAAGAGGATAGCATCAATAACAGGTACAACAGGTACAGCATGGTAAAGAGGATAGCATCAATAACAGGTACAGCATGGTAAAGAGGATAGCATCAATAACAGGTATAACAGGTACAGCATGGTAAAGAGGATAGCATCAATAACAGGTACAGCATGGTAAAGAGGATAGCATCAATAACAGGTACAGCATGGTAAAGAGGATAGCATCAATAACAGGTACAGCATGGTAAAGAGGATAGCATCAATGACAGGTATAACAGGTACAGCATGGTAAAGAGGATAGCATCAATAACAGGTACAGCATGGTAAAGAGGATAGCATCAATAACAGGTATAACAGGTACAGCATGGTAAAGAGGATAGCATCAATAACAGGTATAACAGGTACAGCATGGTAAAGAGGATAGCATCAATAACAGGTATAACAGGTACAGCATGGTAAAGAGGATAGCATCAATAACAGGTATAGCAGGTAAAGAGGATAGCATCAATAACAGGTATAGCAGGTACAGCATGGTAAAGAGGATAACGTTAAGTAGTCAGGATACCAGAGCATTACAGACTTCACAGACAACAACTCAGAGAGGAAGAGGAGGAAGCAGGGGAGGAGGAAGCAGGGGAGGAGAAGGCAGGGTAGGAGGAGAAGGCAGGGTAGGAGGAGAAGACAGGGTAGGAGGAGAAGACAGGGTAGGAGGAGAAGGCAGGGTAGGAGGAGAAGGCAGGGTAGCAGGAGAAGGCAGGGTAGGAGGAGAAGCCAGGGTAGGAGGAGAAGGCAGGGTAGGAGGAGAAGACAGGGTAGGAGGAGAAGACAGGGTAGGAGGAGAAGACAGGGTAGCAGGAGAAGGCAGGGTAGGAGGAGAAGACAGGGTAGCAGGAGAAGGCAGGGTAGGAGGAGAAGGCAGGGTAGCAGGAGAAGGCAGGGAAGGAGGAGAAGGCAGGGTAGGAGGAGAAGGCAGGGTAGCAGGAGAAGGCAGGGAAGCAGGAGAAGGCATCCAAGGCAAAGGAAAGTCAGGTCTGTATGTCTGTGTGTTTGTCTGTGTAGATATACATAGCACTCTCCTGGGTGCCACTTAGAGGAGAGGTTATTAAGGTCACTCTAAACCTAAGTCAACCCATAATATCACTATGGCCCTATGTCAACCCATAATATTACTATGGCCCTATGTCAACCCATAATATCACTATGGCCCTATGTCAACCCATAATAGCCCTATGTCAACCCATAATATCACTATGGCCCTATGTCAACCCATAATATCACTATGGCCCTATGTCAACCCATAATATCACTGTGGCCCTATGTTAACTCATAATATCACTATGGCCCTATGTCAACTCATAATATCACTATGGCCCTATGTCAACTCATAATATCACTATGGCCCTATGTCAACTATGTTTTTAAAAGTCAACGTAGAAAATAAGGAAAATGTTCTATTCATTCACTGATAGAATCCAGGCGTGCCAATAAACCAGACTACCTAAAGACAGTACTGTACTTTCAAAATGAGCTGTCCTGAACTAAAATACAAGTCCCAGTATGCATTTGCAGACTATTCCCTCCTGGTAACCATAGTGTGTGGTCATGGCAACAAAGACGTGTGCCAGTAGGTGGTACAGAGCCCCTCTGTCATTCTCATGGTACACGTGTCACTTCCTCCTTGCCCCGTCAATCTGGTGGTCTAACAACCTCCAGCAGATGGAGGCCCAGCAGGATGACATGGGGCAATGCCCTGAGCCTGTACCCCACACAGAGAACACTCTGCTGGGCTAAGAAGGGCCACAACACCGGGGGTAACCCATGACCCGGCACATTTCTCTCCCACAGAGCAGACACACCTCTGGATGAAGACCTAAGCTAGAGGATGATTTATGAGAATAGCATATAATTAAATACAACAGTAATTCAATGTGTTTCTGTGGAGAACGGTATGGACGGATATCCACGCATAGAAGTAGAATCACTAGAATGGACATACCCACCCACGTTCTATGGTGCAGTGTCACTGCTGTGGTTGAAACGTACACAGTGGGTTATGATGAGGATCCATCTGAATTAGACCAGCTGGAGCACCACTGAGTCGACATGTGATCACAACGCCAGCAGAGGCAGTCATACAAACTTACCAAGTTTAGTATTTCTTATGTACCTCTGCCTCTTTACCTAAAAGGGATTGCTGACTGAAAGCAGTGTGCCACATATACAGTTATAAATACATAGGACCTATAGAGTCTAAGTTAGACCCTATGTAAAGCAGAGACATGAACACCATACCATATTGAAGCAATCAATTAAAGAAGTGATAAAGATGACCTGGGAATGAATAAGGTGGTGTGTGTGTGTGGTGTGTGGTGTGTGTGTAGTGTGTGTGTGTGTGTGTGTGTGTGTCATAATGATATTCAAAAGGAAACAGACCACCTGCTGAGCCAGGAGGAAGACTGTTCCTAAGCAACAGGAAACTCTTGTAAGATCCGTATAACGTCTTGGGAAATTCGGACCAAATCGGGATGCAGACAGGAATAACAACAGACTACAGACACCTTTAACTAGGCCGAGTTATGAGCCTGCTCTCTGGGTAGCCAGTTTCCAGTCTTTTACATTTCCTTTGTGATATTTTAGAAACTATTGTCTGACTTGTGATTCTACTCTCTGGGTAAAAGTCTCCTCGTCTACTAGGAGTTGAAACTTTTCTACTTTATAATTTACTTTCCTCCCATCTCAGATTTTTAGGATTTATTCTGTGAATTCACTGAAATGTTTTAACCACATTTTAAATAGTAATATAACTACCAGCAATTATTCAAAAATGTGATGAAACATCTGATGTAAGCACTGCCAAAGTAATTTGAACCATCTCCTACAGCACCATGAGTCTCCTACAGCACCATGAGTCTCCTACAGCACCATGAGTCTCCTACAGCACCATGAGTCTCCTACAGCACAGCCCAGTGAGTCTCCTACAGCACCATGAGACTCCTACAGCACCATGAGTCTCCTACAGCACCATGAGACTCCTACAGCACCATGAGTCTCCTACAGCACCATGAGTCTCCTACAGCACCATGAGTCTCCTACAGCACCATGAGACTCCTACAGCACCATGAGTCTCCTACAGCACCATGAGACTCCTACAGCACCATGAGTCTCCTACAGCACCATGAGACTCCTACAGCACAGCCCAGTGAGTCTCCTACAGCACCATGAGACTCCTACAGCACCATGAGACTCCTACAGCACCATGAGACTCCTACAGCACCATGAGACTCCTACAGCACCATGAGACTCCTACAGCACAGCCCAGTGAGACTCCTACAGCACCATGAGACTCCTACAGCACCATGAGACTCCTACAGCACAGCCCAGTGAGACTCCTACAGCACAGCACAGCCCAGTGAGTCTCCTACAGCACAGCGAGTCTCCTACAGCACCATGAGACTCCTACAGCACAGCGAGTCTCCTACAGCACCATGAGACTCCTACAGCGAGTCTCCTACAGCACCATGAGACTCCTACAGCAAAGCCCAGCGAGTCTCCGACAGCACCATGAGACTCCTACAGCACCATGAGACTCCGACAGCACCATGAGTCTCCTACAGCACCATAAGAGTCTGATGTGGCGTTATGTCACGGTGTTGGGTGGGTAAGAGTCTGACGGGGCGTTATGTCGCGGTGTTGGTTGGGTAAGAGTCTGATGGGGCGTTATGTCAGGGTGTTGGGTGGGTAAGAGTCTGATGGGGCGTTATGTCAGGGTGTTGGGTGGGTAAGAGTCTGATGGGGCGTTATGTCGCGGTGTTGGGTGGGTAAGAGTCTGACGGGGCGTTTTTGTCGCGGTGTTGGGTGGGTAAGAGTCTGATGTGGAGTTAGGTCGTGGTGTTGGGTGGGTAAGAGTCTGACGGGGCGTTTTTGTCGCGGTGTTGGGTGGGTAAGAGTCTGATGTGGAGTTAGGTCGTGGTGTTGGGTGGGTAAGAGTCTGATGGGGCGTTAGGTCGTGGTGTTGGAAGCGATCACTATTTTTGTTCATGGTGGTGGGGTACTTCGAACAAGAACACAAGACCAACGCATCTTTGCAACGTAGAGATTTATTTTTGAGGGGGGAAAAAAAAAAGTACAATTGCTCGTCTTTACAAATACATCTAAGAAACAATTTTGAACTGAAAAAGAGCATTGTAAGAACGGGAAATAATGTTTTGTCGTTGAAGAAAATTATCTATTCATGTAGATTAACGCACCCTATGTTGACAGCGGTCTATATTCAGATTCATCGTTAACATACGAGTCCCACACAATTAGCACAAAACAACCGAGACAAAAGCTACATTTTGTTAAGACATCAACAAAATATTGAGTAAGTGAAAATTCAGTACACATCGTTTTAAAACTTTTCAACAAAAAAAAAAAAGTGAAACCAAAAATAACTGTCGTTCTCTGACAATACTATCGAGTATTCAACCCGTCGACTATTCTGGCAAATTCCAATTATGTTATGACCTAGTAAATCAGAAATTAATAGCCAACAAAGAACATTTGTGCTCTTAACCTTCTGCGTGATAGTTGAGTAATTATATTTCTATTCAAATAATCCAACAATGCGAAAGCTCAAGTCTTACATGTTCCACGCAAAAGAAAAAGCATTTTTTTCATCATTTTCATGTTTTTGATACATGACACTAACAGTTACTGTACAATGCATGTATACATAGAATCAGAATGAATAGAATAGTCAGAGGTACTACACCTGTTCTATTCATTCTAAGTCTATGCATATATATAACTAAATGGTCTACTCAAGACACCAGACCACTTCTCCACTCAACATGCCAGCCATAGCCCTCTAAAACCAGATTTTCCTGATATAATCTGAACATTCCTGTAGAACTCAACTCTTAACTCCCTGTCATCTCTAGACGATAGACCTGTATCACTATTGACTATTCTACCCTGTCCAAATATTGTACTAGAAATTGTGACTTCCTGTTATTATACTAAAAAAAAAAAAAAAGTTTATTCTATTCTACTGTGACATCTACTGTGACATGTACTGTGACATGTACTGTGACATGTACTTGATGTTCCTCTTATCTTTTATTAGGTCTTATTATAGTTGCATTGTCCAGAAGGATCCGGTTAGCATTTCGTCAGACGATGTTTTCCATGTGTATCCTGTCCATACGAGTACCGTAATAAAAACACTAAACTATCCTGAAGAGACTAAGCTATTCTGTTCCCACAGTAGTTGTGAGGTTTTTTTTTTTTGGTCAAAGTTATTGTGTTTTGTATGTACTCGAACCTGAGCTAGTTCCTTTAGCGTTAGCTGCATGTGTCTGACTGTGTCCATGTCTTCTTGATGCATCCCACCACTTCATACCTCTTTTCTATACATTTCATACAACCCCAAAGGCCACCTCACATCCCAACAGTTGACTGATTGACAGTGATTAGCTTTAGCGTCCCAAATCGGCACCCACCTCTTTATAGTGTACTACCTTTGCGCAGCCGTAACCTGTCATCTGTTACACACTTCCGGTATATCACAACGGTAACAGGAAGACATCTGACCCACCTTCATTTTCCGCTCTGCTCTTCTTTATTACTCAAAGCATGTTGACATCATACTAAGATGCTTCATCACACTCACACACACACACCGTAAACCACTGGGACAAAGAAATCCTAAAATCATTAGTCAACAGAACTTGTTCCGTAATCATCTGTTCTCTGGACAACACAATGAGGAGAGAAGAAGAGAGACAACCAATGAGCATCCACGTCCACGCACAGCACACACACGTCTGCATGCACAGGAAAGATGACACCTTTATGTCACGTTGTTTATTCCTGGTAACCAGCAGCTCTGGAAGGAGTAGGATGAAGATGCCGACATGTTGATCTTGGGTCCGTTTTGTGTTTTACTAAGACTCCGGGAAGGTGTGCTGATCCTAGATCTGTGTCTATGGGATAACTCCTACCCTTTAACCAGTAAGGTATAGGTTGGAAGCCACCGAGGAGAATTCAGCAGAAGAGCAACATCGCCCTCTTTGTGGAGACATTTGCAGCTACGTCCTTCGTGTCAACTGACAATGTCCCTGGTTGAAAAGAGATGACTGTCTGTCTAGTCGCCTGTGTTGTCGGTCTGTGTCTTTATCTGCAGCACTGTGGGCATTCCGTGGCAGAGGACTGAGAATGTCTTAGGACACCCACAGTAGAGTTCAGGGTATAGGGGATGGGGGGGGCCTGGGAGGCGAGTCGATGCGTCTGTCTGTCCTCTCTCCTACCTGCTGAGGCGGAGCTTTATAGAGTTCTTCACCACTGGAATTGGGTTGGCTGGCAGGAGGGGCACATCAGACAGATCCGCACTGACCATTTGCTGAGGGAAGAGTAAGATAATCAAGTTGTAGTTTGGCTGCAAAACTAACAACAGATAGACCAAAGTGGAAATATAGACCGTATAGAAAAAGTGAGAGGCAGATTATGAGAGAGAAAGAGAGAGAAAAGACAGAGAGAGGCAGACAGAAAAATAGAGTGCATTGATACCTTAATATCTGCCTCCATCTTGCCTTCCCTTCAGAAGCAGGCATCTCCTCCGACATACTGTCCTCATTGACCTGGGAACAGCAAGGCCCACAGAACAGTTTATCACAACTATCTAACCATGTTCACCTGACTCTTCTAAATCTAGCATTAATTAAAAAATATATGCTTCTTATAATATCATAAAGATGTAGCCAAACATATTCTGAAAAGATAGACTACAACAATGAATATATTTATACATGATGATGTGACACTATGGATAAGTTTGTTACGTGCCTGTGCCTCCACAGTGGTGCACTCCTCTCCGGCAGCTGCCCCATTCTCTGTTGTCCTAGTCTCTGGGACTGGGGAGGGGTCCTCCTCCTCCAGCATCTCCGGCTTGAGGTGCGGGGGCCGCTGGGGGCCCATGGTGGGGCGGAGGAGAGGTAGTCAGGCTTGTGGGGACTGTGTCTTCTGAAGGCTTTTTCTCAAAAGCTGAATCCTACAAAGGAAGAGAAGTTTATCCGTTAAGCATATTTAGTAGATCATCAAATGGACTCAAGTGTTTGAGGGTAAAGCGTTAAGTATTCAGATGACTCATATGAGTAACAGAGTAAGTAACGGTTTACTTTTTAAATTGGGTAACTTTATTAGTTACTTGCGTGACCAGAACTTGAATTAATGTATTTTTTTGGGGGGGGGGGGGTATATGTTTGTCTTGCAGTGTACATGGCTAATTCAGCAGCACAGGAAAGCAGTGCCACAGAGGAGGAGGAAGTTGTGCTACCCACTAGGCTACCTGCTCTACCCACTAGGCTACCTGCTCTACCCACTAGGCTGCCTGCTCTACCCACTAGGCTGCCTGCTCTACCCACTAGGCTGCCTGCTCTACCCACTAGGCTGCCTGCTCTAACCACTAGGCTGCCTGCTCTAACCACTAGGCTGCCTGCTCTAACCACTACGCTGCCTGCTCTAACCACTAGGCTGCCTGCTCTAACCACTAGGCTGCCTGCTCTAACCACTAGGCTACCTGCTCTAACCACTAGGCTACCTGCTCTAACCACTAGGCTACCTGCTCTAACTAGGCTACCTGCTCTAACCACTAGGCTACCTGCTCTAACCACTAGGCTACCTGCTCTAACCACTAGGCTACCTGCTCTAACCACTAGGCTACCTGCTCTAA
>NW_027001045.1:0-7978 GCF_036934945.1 Oncorhynchus masou masou
CTGTAAATAGTCAATGGTTGGCTTCGAAAGGACTCCTTAAGTACTTTACACCACTGTAAATAGTCAATGGTAGGCTTCGAGGGGAATCCTACTGTAGGTACACCTATAGCTCATCTCTTGGCATTAGTACTGTACACTACTTTATCACCAACCTCTACCCAGAGTCTCTCAGAGCGTTCACAGTCAGCCCACTGACACCCCTATCAGTTCATAGCAAAATCACAGTCTACTTGAACGGAGGAATACTCAACCATGAGGCATCAAAACCAAAGGAACAGAATAATATTAAGAAATGCTACAGATGGAAGGAAAGTAGTGTGGAAACCTACCAATAAACAATTAGGCAACAATAAATTCAATCCCTTTCAGACAACTTCCTGGACAAAACGTTTCACTGTAATAGTGAGGGTGTAAACTTAGCAGTAGAAAACCTAAACATTATATTTGTCCTCTCAAATCTAAAAATTTCAACCAGAAAACTTAAGAAAATCAACCACATTGACAAATGGTTTGATGAAGAATGTAAAAACCTAAGAAAGAAATTCAGAAAACCTATCCAACCAAAAACATAGAGACCCAGAAAACCTGAGCCTATGTCTTCACTATGGTGAATCACTAAAACAATACAGAAATAAATACACAACGGGAGAAAACGTCAGAAATCAGCTCAATGTAATTGAAGAATCTATAGACTCTAGTCACTTTTGGGAAAATTGGAAAACACTAAACAAACAACAACACGAAGAGTTATCTATCCAACACAGAGATTTAATCCCATCTTTTTGGTCCTATAACAAACAGCAAAAACATATACACTACCGTTCAAAAGTTTGGGGTCACTTAGAAATGTCCTTGTTTTTGAAATAAAAGCACATTTCTTGTCCATTAAAATAACATCAAATGGATCAGAAATACAGTGTAGACATTTGTAATGTTGTAAACGACTATTGCAGCTGGAAACGGCAGATTTTGAATGGAATATCTACATAGGTGTACAGAGGCCCATTATCAGCAACCATCACTCATGTGTTCCAATGGCACGTTGTGTTAGCGAATCCAAGTTTATAATTTTAAAAGGCTAATTGATCCCTTTTGCAATTATGTTAGCACAGCTGAAAATTGATGTCCTGATTAAAGAAGCAATAAAACTGGCCTTCTTTAGACTTGTTGAAATATCTGGAGCATCAGCATTTGTGGGTTCGATTACAGGCTCAAATAGCAAGAAACAAAAACATACTAACCACAAACTCATCATTCTATTCTTGTTTCTGAATGAAGGCTATTCCAAACAGTTGCCAAAAGCTGAAGGTCCTCGCCTGTACACTATGTACTGCTTCCTTCACAAGGAGCAAACATAAACAGCAACCAGAATAGGAAGGGGTTAGGAGGCCCGGTGCACAACTGAGCAAGAGGACAAGTACATTAGAGTGTCTAGTTTGAGAAACAGACACCTCACAAGTCCTCAACTGTTAGCTTCATTAAATAGTACCCTCAAAACACCCGTCTCAACAACAACAGTGAAGATGTGACTCCGGGATGCTGGCCTTCAAGGCAGAGTTCCTCTGTCCAGTGTCTGTGTTCTTTGCCCATTTAATATTTTATTTTTATTGGCCAGTCTGAGATATGGCTTTTTCTTTGCAACTCTGCCTAGAAAGCCAGCATCCCGGGGTTGCCTCTTCACTGTTGACGTTGAGACGGGTGTTTTGCAGGTCCTATTTAATGAAGCTGCCAGTTGAGGACATGTTCACCCGATATGGATGAAAATAACCTAAAATTAAAGCTGACATTTTAAAGCCAAAGTGCTGGAGAACAGACGCAAAACCACAAAATTGTCACTGTCCCAATACTTTTGGAACTCACAGTAGTTTATTAGGATCTGGGGCGACAGGGTAGCCCCAGATGGTTAGAGTGTTGGACTAGTAACCAAAAGGTTGCAAGTTCAAATCCCTGACAAGGTACAAATCTGTCCTTCTGCCCCTGAACAGGCAGTTAACCCACTGTTCCTAGGCCATCATTGAAAATAACAATTTGTTCTTAACTGACTTGCCTAGTAAAGTAAAATATTTATTAGGATTAGCCATTAGCTATTGCACATGCACTCTTCTGGGGTTCACAAACAACTTAAAAATACATGACTGAGTACAGAACAGTTATAGATAAGAACAACATAAGAAAATATTACATAAAGTTTTTTTTAAAACACCCCAAAAATCTATTAGGAGTAATACAGTGCATACGGAAAGTATTCAGACCCATTGACTTTTTCAACATTTTGTTACGTTACAGCCTTGTTCTTAAATCAATTAAATTGTTTTCCCCCCTCATCAATCTACACACAATACCCTATAACGACAAAGCAAAGACAGGTTTTTAGAAATGTTTGAAAATGTATTAAAAATTAAAAAATGAAATATCAAATTTAAGTATTCAGACCCTTTACTCAGTACTTTGTTGAAGTATCTTTGGCGGTGATTACAGCCTCAAGTCTTCTTGGGTATGACGCTGTATTTGTGGGGTTTCTCCCATTCTTCTCTGCAGATCCTCTCAAGCTCTGTCAGGTTGTATGGGGAGCGTTGCTGCACAACTATTTTCAGGTCTCTCCAGAGATGTTCAATCGGGTTCAAGTCTGAGCTCTGGCTGGACCACTTAAGGACATTCTGCGTTGTCTTGGCTGTGTGCTTAGGGTCGCTGTGCTGTTGGAAGGTGAACCTTTGCCCCAGTCTGAGGTCCTGAGCGCTCTGGGTCAGGTTTTCATCAATGATCTCTCTATACTTTGCTCCATTCATCTTTCTCTCGATACTGGCTAGTCTCCCAGTCCCTGCCACTGAAAAACATCCGCACAGCATGATGCTGCCACCACCATGCTTCCCCGTAGGGATGGTGCCTGGTTTCCTCCAGACGTGATGCTTGGTACACAGGCCAAACAATTCAATCTTGTTATCATCAGACCAGAGGATCTTGTTTCTCATCATCTGAGAGTCATTTACGTACCTTTTGGCAAACTCCAAGTGGGCTGGAAGGTTCCCCCATCTCCACAGAGGAACTCTGGAGCTCTGTCAGAGTGACCATTGGGTTCTTTGTCACTTCCCTGACAAACGCTCGTCTCCCCTGATTGCTCAGTTTGGCCGGGCGGCCAGCACTAGGAAGAGTCTTTGTGGTTCCCAACTTCTTCCATTTAGGAATGATGGAAGCCACTCTGTTCTTGTTGACCTTCAATGCTGCAGATGTTTTTTGGTAACCTTCCCCAGATCTGTGCCTCGACACAATCCTGTGGAGGACCAAGACGGCCAAAAACAAAAATAAATGAATACATAAATAAAGAAATACATCTATACATATATATGCTCGTAAATGTAAAAAATAAATGAATGTACACGTAAATCAATCAATAAATAACACAATTTGATAAAAATGAGTACTTTTGCATTTTGCCAAAATATGTATTTTCCTAATTATTATTTTGCCTATTTATTTATTTCCCTGTTCATTTATTTCCTTGTCCATGTATTCCTGGGGCCTGTTGCACAAAACTAGGATAAGGGATTAAGCCAGGATATCTTGGTGATCCTGGCTCAATTGATCCGTAATCCGGTTGCACTAAAGATGGATAGGGGGCAGGAGGATATGTTATGGTATAAATTACCATGGAGATTTATTCTGTGGAGCTAGCCTGCTCCAGACCAGGCTAAATTCCAGGATCTATTTAATCTCATCCCTAATGTCAGTCAGCAGTCACCACAAATGGAAACCAATAGTTATTTCACTGCTCACTATACATTGTTATCACATATAACTAGACCCACTGTTATTATTTAAACGTTTGTGATCATTAATTTCAATGATTTTGGATAAAAAATGATTTTTAGATGATGTTGCTATCATTAGATAATTTACAGTTTCCCATAGACTATAAGGCTATATATAAAATGATAGAATATTAGGGCCACAGAGGGGAAAAAAACACAAGTCATAATATTGTAACCAGTTGTTTTAAAGGAGGACAGTTGTTAAAATGACAGATGTGGGGTATTTCGTGAAATTGTACTTCAGTATGGTTTCATAAACAAAGACATGCTGATGTGCCAGAATATTAAGTATCACATTGTCATAAGTATCAAAACTGTAAAAACAATATGTAGCTTTTCTGCAGAAAGAACCAGCCTCATAAATGTATGACTTTATCCTTTTTCTTCAGTGTGGCCTAGTACTCTGTCATATAAACAAATACACATTCCATATGAATATAAAAACAATGTAACATTATGTTCCTTTATTAATAAGGACAAAACAAAGCAGGTAAACCATCAGCTCCTTTCGAAACTGAAGTCACAGTGACTCTACAAGATGGAAAGCACAGAATCCAAGCATATTATACAAAATGATACATACACATTCAAAGGTCTGTATATAACACACCCTGCATGTCTGCACACTAAAATAAATGCAGGACAAATCCATACACATCAACTGAACAGACAAATGAATGGATGCAGTAGCCTCCCTGCAGCCTTGTATTACACAGTATACCGCACAAACATCATAAGAGGCCAAATTCGTCAAAAAACGAAACCAAAAAACCCAAATTCCTCTGCCACCGCAGACATATTTAACCAAAATTGAAAGCACACATACTAACTAAAATAATTCAACACATATTGGTCCCTCAGCAGCCGCATCACTGTCGTCATCAGGGAAGATTGCCGGATTGTCCCAGTCCATGGCTGGTGGCACTCTGGGCCCTCTCCTTCCTCAGGCAGGCCACATTGTGGAGGACAGCACAAGCCACAGTAATATCACATGCCCTAACAGGGCTGACCCTTAATTTGTGAAGGCAGTGAAAGCGTGCCTTCAGGAGGCCAAAGGTCATTTCAACTCTGGCCCTGGCATGGGCATGGTTGTAGGCCTGCTGTGCTTCCTGGGGGTCTGTGAAGGTGTCAGGAGAAAAGGCTGGCAGCCATACCCCTGTCTCCCAGCAACACACCAGAGAATTCACCTGTCAACACAAAATCTCATCATTACTACCTCATAAACACAGTGATATTCTTGACACAGCCATGATGGTTATAAAAAGGGGTTGTGTGGCTTACCTTGTGATGGGCCTCTGAAATCTATCAGTGCCTCGAAGATTCTGGAGTCATGGACTGAGCCAGGCCATTTTGCCACAACATTGCCTGATCACACAGTCAGCATTGCAGACCATCTGAAATCATAAGATGAGGAATATTACACCAATCAATGCACATCACTGGCAATACAGAGTATTCGTAATGGACAATATCAAAGTTATGTTCACCTGAACATTAATGCTGTGAAAAGGATTTCCTATTCACAAAATCGGCCTCATGGGCACCTGAGGGGCTTTTTATCCTTATGTGTGTGCAGTCCACTGCACCAATGACATTGGGGAAACCTGTCACACAAAGTAATGAGTATCCTTACTATGTGTTAACAGTTGTCCTGTAATTTGTAGATCCTCTTCCTGCAATCCTATAGAACTCTTCTTTGATGTCACAGTAGTCTTCTGTGGTCAGGGAAGGAGATGAAGACATCTGCTAATGCTTTGATAGCCAGACACACACCTCCTTATTGTGCGGTAAATCAGGCCTGTTCAGCTGTTCTGCATCCCCCACTGAGTACAGGAAGGCTCCACTAGCAAAAAAGCGCAAGGCCACACAAACCATTTGCTCCACACTCAGTGCATGGCTCCGTGCAGTGCGGTGCTTAATCCTGGGACCCAGTAGTCTGCATAGATACCTGATGCCATCTGCAGAAGACCATCTATATGAAAGATACAGGTTATCAGGGAAGGCCAGTGGGTCCAACCGGTCCCTGAAGACCCTTTCTCGCCTGAAGGCTCTCCTCAGCACAAGTGCTTCTTCATCCACCACATCCTACCTAATGGGCATACTGAAATTGTCAGAGCAGAAAGGAACACACAATTTTGGGCCTTCATATGACTAGTGGCCACACCTGGTGCTGGGGGTGGGCAAAAGAGGGCGATGCCTTATAACGATGACTTGGTTGTACTGGATTGCTGGGAAAATAAAAAAACCTTAGAAAGATGCCACCGTCTGTGTGCTCACAATAAGAGCTCATATGTCATGGCTCACTTGACTTACGAGAATATACCTAATTTTTTTATTTTGAGCTGTGTCATCTTCTTTGGAGCTGGGGGAGGAAAGAAAATAATGATTAATACATTTGTGTTACAGTTAGCATACAGTGTACATTGAAGGCATATCTCACTCCCTCTCAAGTTTTTTTATTTCAAAGTCCAGTTTCCTAATTGTCCTTCTTTTTTTATTTTGGACTCCAGTGCAAGATTTTCCATCTTTTTTTCTTCTTGTACTGAATGTCTATGTCTGCCAGTTCTATTTGGCTGGAGGTGGTTGCTGATACAACTTTCTGATAGCTTGTGAGCTCTGTGAACACAATACAATTAGCGCAGCTGGAATTTGGCAGGATGTGGTGTCCTTTTTTATTAATACGCACTATGTTGCCAGGCTGGTTTTCCCACTGTATAGCATCTGGGTCCTGTAAAATAAATTAGATTTTTTGATTTTGATGAGGACTCCTCACCATTGTAGAGTAAATAGTACTTTCACAGTCTTAACATGATACCTCATGCCTTCTGGAATCCAGAGAGATGGTCTCCTCCTCATCATCGTCTCCATCATGTGCTGTTGCTGCTGCACTGGGGCCTTCACCCTATCACATTTAATCGGATTCATATTGAAGCTAGTAGACAAGACATGCCAGGCCTACAGTATGCCTTTGATGGAGTACTCACTGGATCAGCATCGTCTGGTGCTTGTGCTGGTGGCTCTAACAGGAACACAGTGCTGCCAGACACTGCAAGGCAATAGGTAAACCAAAGTCAGACATTCCAAATTGATTCAATATGAATGTGGTTGTATCCCATGTAGAGATGGAAGGACATACCTTGAATGAAGCGGGTGGCATCTTGGGAGGAACCTATGCCTCGTCTCTTTCCCCCAGGGATCCCCTCTAAGACGGGCCTGCCTTTATTTAGCTCCAAGGCCATGTCCTCTGCTGGGGTAAGGTCAGCCTTTGGTGACCCACCACCCGTGCCTTGTCTGTGGGTATTCTTTTTCACTGCTAAAACAGTACAGACAATGTGTGAGCAGGCACCTTCTGGGTACAATATATGCTTGTGCTTTGTTAAATATTAGTCAGGGACCATACCATTCTGCAGAATGTTCTTGTATTGGATTTTGACCTGCTGCCATGGCCGTTTTGGCCCGTTCATGTTTAATCTACACACACACACACACACACACACACACACACACACACACACACACACACACACATTTAATGGAGTCACACTGCAAAAAATTACTTGGTATTTTTGTCTTGTTTTCAGTAAAAATATCAAAAAATTTATCATAGCTTTATACAGTGTGATGGAGTTACTTTACACAATTTCACTCATATCTGCAGTGCATTTCAATTAAAAATTTAACCGTTTCATAATTACAGTACAACTGCATTTTTGGAGATGTGAATTAAATATTTGAATTGTAATTGTGATGTTTCAGCGGAGCGGTGAGTGTGTAATTGTGCACTACTTACGCATTCAGGCGGTCTGCAATACTTTGCCACGCTTTTTCTCTTTGCTTTATCACTGTGGCGGTGTTGCCTTTCTTCTTAATTATATCTTTTACCTCCTCGTATGCCTCCATGAGGATTTGTGCTTCCGACGGGGAAAAGTACGCGGCTCTAGTTGCCATGGTAAATCAGTTAATCTGTGATCTGTGGCGGGGTCTATTTGAGTGAGCCGTGAGCGCGCACCTATCCAGGATTGGTTTCACCTGGTTTAATGAATCCGTGTCTGCTCATCCTGGCTTGGTCTTTGTGCAACCAATTAAGCCTGGACGCACATGTTTTGGCTTCATTGAGCTCAGCTGAGTCATTTATCCCGGATGTCTTAATTCTACTTTTGTGCAACAGGCCC
>NW_027001046.1:0-7978 GCF_036934945.1 Oncorhynchus masou masou
GCAGGAGACACTGCAGGAGACAGACACTGCAGGAGACACTGCAGGAGACAGACACTGCAGGAGACACTGCAGGAGACAGACACTGCAGGAGACACAGCAGGAGACACAGCAGGAGACACTGCAGGAGACAGACACTGCAGGAGACACTGCAGGAGACACTGCAGGAGACACTGCAGGAGACACAGCATGAGACACAGCAGGAAACAGACACAGCAGGAGACACAGCAGGAGACAGACACTGCAGGAGACCGACAGCAGGAGGCGCAGCAGGGACACTGCTGGAGACGCAGCAGGAGACAGACACTGCAGGAGACAGACACTGCAGGAGACAGACACTGCAGGAGACACAGCAGGAGACACAGCAGGAGACACAGCAGGAGACAGACACTGCAGGAGACACAGCAGGAGACAGACACTGCAGGAGACACTGCAGGAGACAGACACTGCAGGAGACAGACACCACAGCAGGCGCAGCAGCAGACACAGCAGGAGACACAGCAGGAGGCAGAGCAGGAGACACTGCAGGAGACAGACACTGCAGGAGACAGACACTGCAGGAGACACAGCAGGAGACAGACACTGCAGGAGACAGACACTGCAGGAGACAGACACTGCAGGAGACACAGCAGGCGACACTGCAGGAGGCGCAGCAGGAGACAGACGCTGCAGGAGACACAGCAGGAGACAGACACTGCAGGAGACGCAGCAAGGAGGCAGACACTGCAGGAGACACGACACGGCAGGCACGCAGCAGGAGACACAGCAGGAGACACAGCAGGAGACAGACACTGCAGGAGACACAGCGGGAGACACAGCAGGAGACACAGCAGGGAGACACTGCAGGAGACGCAGCAGGAGACACAGCAGGAGACGCAGCAGGAGACAGCAGGAGACAGATGCAGCAGGAGACACTGCAGGAGACAGCTGCAGCAGGAGACAGAGCGCAGCAGGAGACAGAGACAGCAGGAGACAGATGCAGCAGGAGACAGCAGAGAGACAACAGGAGCTGGGTGACACTCATATTTGTCATCTCTCTTTCCCTCACCTCTTTTTATATATCAGAGACAGGATTCAAGAGCGACAGTCCAGAGAACACCTTTTATTTCGGAAAAGCTGACCCACGACTCCATTTTGTTGATCCCTGCCTACAGACAGAAACTAAAGCCTGAAAGCTCCCACGCTGAGAGTCTGTCCAACGCTGGTCCGACCAATCTGATTCCACACTCCAAGACTGCTTCCATCACGTGGACTGGGATATGTATCGTATTGCGTCAGACAACAACGTTGACGGATCGCTGATTCGGTAGTGCGAGTTCATTAGAACGTGCGTTGAAGATGTCGTTCCTTAGCAGCGAATAAAACATTCCCAAACCAGAAACCGTGGATTGATGGCAGCATTGATGAAACTGAAAACGCGAACCACTGCTTTTAATCAGGGAAAGGTGACCGGAAACATGACCGAATACAAACAGTGTAGCTATTCCCTCCGCAAGGCAATCAAACAAGCTAAGCGTCAGTATAGAAACAAAGTAGAATCTCAATTCAACGGCTCAGACACAAGAGGTATGTGGCAGGGTCTACAGTCAATCACGGATTACAAAAAGAAAACCTGCCCCGTCACGGACCAGGATGTCTTGCTCCCAGGCAGACTAAATAACTTTTTTGCCGCTTTGAGGACAATACAGTGCCACTGACTACGGCCTACCACGAGAACATTGTAGACTCTCCTTCACTGCAGCCGAGGTGGAGTAAAACATTTAAACGTGTTAACCCTCGCAAGGCTGCAGGCCCAGAGCGGCATCCCCAGCCGCGCCCTCAGAGCATGCCAGACCAGCTGGCTGGATGTGTTTCTGGACATATTCAATCAATCCCAATCCCGAGTCTGCTGTTCCCACATGCTTCAAGAGGGCCACCATTGTTCCTGTTCCCAAGAAAGCTAAGGTAACTGAGCCTAGCGACTACCGCCCGTAGCACTCACTTCCGTCATCATGAAGTGCTTTGAGAATAGTCAAGGACCATATCACCTCACCTACCTGACACCCCTGAACCCGCTCAATTTGCTTATAACCCAAATAGGTCCACAGGCGATGCAATCTCAACCACACTGCACACTGCCCTAACCCATCTGGACAAGAGGAATACCTATGTGAGAATGCTGTTCATCGACTACAGCTCGGCATTTAACACCATAGTACCCTCCAAGCTCGTCATCAAGCTCGAGACCCTGGGTCTCGACCCCGCCCTGTGCAACTGGGTACTGGACTTCCTGACGGGCCGCCCCCAGGTGGTGAGGGTAGGCAACAACATCTCCACCCCGCTGATCCTCAACACTGGGGCCCCACAAGGTGCGTTCTGAGCCCTCTCCTGTACTCCCTGTTCTGCACGACTGTGTGTACATGCATGTCAACTCAATCATCAAGTTTGCGGACGACACAACAGTGGTAGGCTTGATTACCAACAATGTGAGACGGCCTACAGGGAGGAGGTGAGGGCCCTCGGAGTGTGGTGTCAGGAAAATAACCTCACACTCCAACGTCAACAAAACTAAGGAGATGATTGTGGACTTCAGGAAACAGCAGAGGAACCCCCTATCCACATCGATGGAACATTAGTGGAGAGAGTAGCAAGTTTTAAGTTCCTCGGCATACACATCACAGACAAACTGAATTGGTCCACTCACACAGACAGCATCGTGAAGAAGGGGCGCAGCAGCGCCTCTTCAACTTCCCAGAGGCTGAAGAAATTCGGCTTGTCACCAAAGCACTCACAAACTTCTACAGATGCACAATCGAGCATCCTGGCGGGCTGTATCACCGCCTGGTACGGCAACTGCTCCGCCCTCAACCGTAAGGCTCTCCAGAGGGTAGTGAGGTCTGCACAACGCATCACCGGGGGCAAACTACCTGCCCTCCAGGACACCTACACCACCCGATGTTACAGGAAGGCCATAAAGATCATCAAGGACATCAACCACCCGAGCCACTGCCTGTTCACCCCGCTATCATCCAGAAGGCGAGGTCAGTACAGGTGCATCAAAGCTGGGACCGAGAGACTGAAAAACAGCTTCTATCTCAAGGCCATCAGGCTGTTAAACAGCCACCACTAACATCGAGTGGCTGCTGCCAACTTACACTGACTCAACTCCAGCCACTTTAATAATGGGACTGGATGGGAAATGATGTAAAATATATCACTAGCCACTTTAAACAATGCTACCTAATATAATGTTTACATACCCTACATTATTCATCTCATATGTATACGTATATACTGTACTCTATATCATCTACTGCATCTTTATGTAATACATGTATCACTAGCCACTTTAACTATGCCGCTTTGTTTACATACTCATCTCATATGTATATACTGTACTCGATACCATCTACTGTATCTTGCCTATGCTGCTCTGTACCATCACTCATTCATATATCTTTATGTGCATATTCTTTATCCCCTTACAGTTGTGTGTATAAGACAGTAGTTTTGGAATTGTTAGTTAGATTACTTGTTGGTTATTACTGCATTGTCGGGACTAGAAGCACAAGCATTTCGCTACACTCGCATTAACATCTGCTAACCATGTGTATGTGACAAATAAAATTTGGATCAGAAAGACATGGGGTCAGACAGCAATTAAAATAGTGTCTTGTGCTCATGGTGGCGAGACTACTGACATGTGTTACCCTGAACAGTTTATAATGAGGGCTAAAGCTATTTTAAAAGACTGAGTCTAACCCTCTGGAACTTCATGTTTGTAACTTATTAGGTCCCACTAGGCTACCAAACACTACATGCATTTCATCAATGTGCTGTTTAACTGAGTCGATTCCTAAATGTTCTGCACTGTGACCCACCTAAGGGATTTAGAGTTCTTTTGTGACCCACCTAAAGGATTTAGAGTTCTGTTGTGACCCACCTAAATATTTAGAGTTCTGTTGTGACCCACCTAAAGGTGTGTTCCTCCACACATGTCACTGGGGCAGATGTCCCGTGTTCCTCCACATGTCACTGGGGCAGATGTCCTGTGTTCCTCCACATGTCACTGGGGCAGATGTCCTGTGTTCCTCCACATGTCACTGGGGCAGATGTCCTGTGTTCCTCCACACATACTTTCACTTTTTTACTTTCAGCTCCCTTTTAAAAGGAGGGAGAGAAACATTGAAAAATGAACATATTTTCCCCAAGACGTCTCTCCTCATGGGCCTCTGTATTCACAAGCCAAAGAAAATGGAGTGTGGATTTAAAAGGGAAAAAATTAAGAAATAAACCCCAAATTTCCTTTACAAATGTCAGGACATTTTCCCAAACACAATATTGGCATTTTTTAACACTATTTTCACTTCCCATTCCAATTGTGTATTTGCATATGAAGAAGGCTGGTTGCTGGCATACACTTTAGTCTTTATAGCAAGCACACGCAGACACTACCTGGTTCTTGGCATCTTTTCAGCAGGCAAAAACCTGATTTTCTATTTCCTTGTGTTTGCTGCATTGATGAAGATGCAGGTGCATATGTGTGAGAGGGAGAAGGAAAGAGGAGGAAGAGAGGGAGTGAGAGAAAGTGACACCATATGTCAGGGAAGATGGGGGTAGGCACAGCATCAGGGGCTAAAAACAGAAGGAGCCGTGTTCTCAGTCTTTAAAGGAAGCAAACTTTCCTCTCTTCTTGAAACCTGCAGGAGGGTTCTCATCTCCATCGCGTCCTCCTATAAACAGACACACTGAGAGACAGCAGCACTCTCTCTCTTTCCTTTCGATCGCCTTTCAGCTCTTCATCCTCTCCCTAGCTATCCAAGATTCTCAGGTTTCTGTTTGGAAACTGCAGGTGACTGTGTGTGTGTGTGTGTGTGTGTGTGTGTGTGTGTGTGTGTGTGTGTGTGTGTGTGTGTGTGTGTGTGTGTGTGTGTGTGTGTGTGTGTGTGTGTGTGTGTGCAGGTTAATTGGGAGACCTCCCTGCTGTGCTCTCAGTTCCAAAAACCAGTCTCAACAGCCACCATGCTATCAACTTAGATGAAGACAGAAATATGTAGCCTAGTGGTTAGAGAGGCAAGCTAGCAACTGGAGGGCTGACAAGAGTTCGAGATTCTAGGTCTGACTGGGAAGGATCTAGCGGGGAAGTGAGCTGGAAACAGGAGAGTTGCTGGTTTCAAATCCTAGATGCCATTGCCTGCTGTTGTGCCCTTTGGGCAAGGCACTTGACCCCCACAACAACAACTCTCTGGGCGCACAGTGTGGCAGCCCCTTGCACCTCTCCAAGTGTGTGTGTCTTCGGAGGTGTTAAAAGTGGAAGTCAATTTCTCACTTGGACCTTGTGTCCAATTAATATCAATCTCTGGTTTTTGTGTGCCATTTCAGGTTTCAGAAGGGAAATAGTTGTTGAAAAAAAAATCGTCTGAATCCATATCTGCACTGCGTGCAAGACCAATGACAAGACCATCCACTGTAAGAACAAGGACAAGACCAATGACAAGACCATCCACTGTAAGAACAAGGACAAGACAAAAGCTAAAAAAAGAAGCTCCCACCGCTGGGGTCTGTCCAACGCTGAGTCCGACCAAGCTGACTCCACACTCCAAGACTGCTTCCATCACGTGGACTGGGACATGTTTCATATACGTCAAATAACAACATTGGCGAATCACGCTGATTCGGTGTGCGAGTTCATTAGAACGTGCGTTGAAGATGTCGTTCCCATAGCAACGATTAAAACATTCCCTAACCAGAAACCTTGGATTGATGGCAGCATTCGTGTGAAACTGAAAGCGCGAACCACTGCTTTCAATCAGGGCAAGGTGTCTGGTAACATGACTGAATACAAACAATGCAGCTATTCCCTCCGTAAGGCTATCAAACAAGCTAAGCGTCAGTACAGAGACAAAGTAGAATCCCAATTCAACGGCTCAGACACAAGAGGCATGTGGCAGGGTCTACAGTCAATCACGGACTACAGGAAGAAATCCAGCCCAGTCACGGACCAGGATGTCTTGCTCCCAGGCAGACTAAATAACTTTTTGCCCGCTTTGAGGACAATACAGTGCCACTGACACTGCCTGCAACGGAAAAATGCGGTCTCTCCTTCACTGCAGCCGAGGTGAGTAAAACATTTAAACGTGTTAACCCTCGCAAGGCTGCAGGCCCAGACGGCATCCCCAGCCGCGCCCTCAGAGCATGCGCAGACCAGCTGGCTGGTGTGTTTACGGACATATTCAATCAATCCCTATACCAGTCTGCTGTTCCCACATGCTTCAAGAGGGCCACCATCGTTCCTGTTCCCAAGAAAGCTAAGGTAACTGAGCTAAGCGACTACCGCCCCGTAGCACTCACTTCCGTCATCATGAAGTGCTTTGAGAGACTAGTCAAGGACCATATCACCTCCACCCTACCTGACTCCCTAGACCCACTCCAATTTGCTTACCGCTCAAATAGGTCCACAGACGATGCAATCTCAACCACACTGCACACTGCCCTAACCCATCTGGACAAGAGGAATACCTATGTGAGAATGCTGTTCATCGACTACAGCTCGGCATTCAACACCATAGTACCCTCCAAGCTCGTCATCAAGCTCGAGACCCTGGGTCTCGACCCCGCCCTGTGCAACTGGGTACTGGACTTCCTGACGGGCCGCCCCCAGGTGGTGAGGGTAGGTAACAACATCTCCTCCCCGCTGATCCTCAACACTGGGGCCCCACAAGGGTGCGTTCTGAGCCCTCTCCTGTACTCCCTGTTCACCCACGACTGCGTGGCCACGCACGCCTCCAACTCAATCATCAAGTTTGCGGACGACACAACAGTGGTAGGCTTGATTACCAACAACGGCGAGACGGCCTACAGGGAGGAGGTGAGGGCCCTCGGAGTGTGGTGTCAGGAAAATAACCTCACACTCAACGTCAACAAAACTAAGGAGATGATTGTGGACTTCAGGAAACAGCAGAGGGAACACCCCCTATCCACATCGATGGAACAGTAGTGGAGAGAGTAGCAAGTTTTAAGTTCCTCGGCATACACATCACAGACAAACTGAATTGGTCCACTCACACAGACAGCATCGTGAAGAAGGCGCAGCAGCGCCTCTTCAACCTCAGGAGGCTGAAGAAATTCGGCTTGTCACCAAAAGCACTCACAAACTTCTACAGAGGCACAATCGAGAGCATCCTGGCGGGCTGTATCACCGCCTGGTACGGCAACTGCTCCGCCCTCAACCGTAAGGCTCTCCAGAGGGTAGTGAGGTCTGCACAACGCATCATCGGGGGCAAACTACCTGCCCTCCAGGACACCTACACCACCCGATGTTACAGGAAGGCCATAAAGATCATCAAGGACATCTACCACCCGAGCCACTGCCTGTTCACCCCGCTATCATCCAGAAGGCGAGGTCAGTACAGGTGCATCAAAGCTGGGACCGAGAGACTGAAAAACAGCTTCTATCTCAAGGCCATCAGACTGTTAAACAGCCACCACTAACATTGAGTGGCTGCTGCCTACACACTGACACTGACTCAACTCCAGCCACTTTAATAATGGGAATTGATGGGAAATGTTGTAAATATATCACTAGCCACTTTAAACAATGCTACCTTATATAATGTTACTTACCCTACATTATTCATCTCATATGCATACCTATATACTGTACTCTATATCATCGACTGCATCCTTATGTAATACATGTATCACTAGCCACTTTAACTATGCCACTTTGTTTACATACTCATCTCACATGTATATACTGTACTCGATACCATCTACTGTATCTTGCCTATGCTGCTCTGTACCATCACTCATTCATATATCCTTATGTACATATTCTTTATCCCCTTACACTGTGTATAAGACAGTAGATTAGGAATTGTTAGTTAGATTACTTGTTGGTTATTACTGCATTGTCGGAACTAGAAGCACAAGCATTTCGCTACACTCGCATTAACATCTGCTAACCATGTGTATGTGACAAATAAAATTTGATTTGATTTGA
>NW_027001047.1:0-7978 GCF_036934945.1 Oncorhynchus masou masou
ATTTAGCAGATTAACACTGGAGTGATAAATGATCAGATGAACATGTGCAGGTAGAGATACTGGTGTGCAAAAGAGCAGAAAAGTAAATAAATAAAAACAGTATGGAGATGAGGTAGGTAAATTGGGTGGGCTATTTACTGATGGACTATGTACAGCTGCAGCGATCGGTTAGCTGCTCAGATAGCAGATGTTTGAAGTTGGTGAGGGAGATAAAAGTCTTCAACTTCAGCGATTTTTGCAATTCGTTCCAGCCGCAGGCAGCAGAGAACCGGAATTAAGTTTTTGCTTTAGGGATGATAAGTGAGATACACCTGCTGGAGCACGTGCTATGGGTGGGTGTTGCCATCGTGACCATTGTACTGAGATAAGGCTGAGCTTTACCTAGCATAGACTTGTAGATGACCTGGAGCCAGTGGGTCTGGCGACGAACATGTAGCGAGGGCCAGCCGACGAGAGCATACAGGTCGCAGTGGTGGGTGGTATAAGGTGCTTTAGTAACAAAACGGATGGCACTGTGATAAACTGCATCCAGTTTGCTGAGTAGAGTATTGGAAGCTATTTTGTAGATGACATCGTTGAAGTCGAGGATCCGTAGGATAGTCAGTTTTACTAGGGTATGTTTTGCGGCGTGAGTGAAGGAGGCTTTGTTGCGAAATATGAAGCCGACTCTAGATTTGATTTAAGGATTGGAGATGTTTGATATGAGTCTGGAAGGAGAGTTAGCAGTCTAGCCAGACACCTAGGTACTTATAGATGTCCACATATTCTAGGTCGGAACCATCCAGGGTGGTGATGCTAGTTGGGTGTGCAGGTGCAGGCAGCGAACGGTTGAAAAGCATGCATTTGGTTTTACTAGCGTTTAAGAGCAGTTGGAGGCCACGGAAGGAGTGTTGTATGGCATTGAAGCTCGTTAGGAGGTTAGATAGCACAGTGTCCAAGGAAGGGCCAGAAGTATACAGAATGGTGTCGTCTGCATAGAGGTGGATCAGGGAATCGGCCGCAGCAAGAGCAACATCATTGATATATACCGAGAAAAGAGTCGGCCCGAGAATTGAACCCTGTGGTACCCCCATAGAGACTGCCAGAGGACCGGACAACATGCCCTCCGATTTGACACACTGATCTCTGTTTGCAAAGTAGTTGGTGAACCAGGCAAGGCAGTCTGGAAAAACCGAGGCTACTGAGTCTGCCGATAAGAATATGGTGATTGACAGAGTCGAAAGCCTTGGCCAGGTCGATGAAGACGGCTGCACAGTAATGTCTTTTATCGATGGCGGTTATGATATCGTTAAGCACGAGCGTGGCTGAGGTGCACCCGTGCCCGCCTCGGAAACCGGATTGCACAGCGGAGAAGGTACGGTGGGATTTGAGATGGTCAGTGATCTGTTAGTTGACTTGGCTTTCGAAGATCTTAGATAGGCAGGGCAGGATGGATATAGTTCTGTAACAGTTTGGGTCCAGCTGACCGCGGCAGCTTTCCAATCCTTGGGGATCTCAGATGATACGAAGGAGAGTTTGAACAGGCTGGTAATAAGGGTTGCGACAATGGCGGCGGACAGTTTCAGAAATAGAGGGTCCAGATTGTCAAGCCCAGCTGATTTGTATGGGTCCAGGTTTTGTAGCGCTTACATGGGTTTTATATAGTGTTTTCATGGACCCAATGTTGCTCTCCAATGGTTTCACTTGGATCCCTGAAAATCATACTTACAGTGCCTTGCAAAAGTATTCGGCCCCCTTGAACTTTGCGACCTTTTGCCACATTTCAGGCTTCAAACATAAAGATATAAAACTGTATTTTTTTGTGAAGAATCAACAACAAGTGGGACACAATCATGAAGTGGAACGACATTTATTGGATATTTCAAACTTTTTTAACAAATCAAAAACTGAAAAATTGGGCGTGCAAAATTATTCAGCCCCTTTACTTTCAGTGCAGCAAACTCTCTCCAGAAGTTCAGTGAGGATCTCTGAATGATCCAATGTTGACCTAAATGACTAATGATGATAAATACAATCCACCTGTATGTAATCAAGTCTCCGTATAAATGCACCTGCATTGTGATAGTCTCAGAGGTCCGTTAAAAGCGCAGAGAGCATCATGAAGAACAAAGGAGCACCAGGCAGGTCCGAGATACTGTTGTGAAGAAGTTTAAAGGATTTGGATACAAAAGATTTCCCAAGCTTTAAACATCCCAAGGAGCACTGTGCAAGCGATATTGAAATGGAAGGAGTATCAGACCACTGCAAAACTACCAAGACCTGGCCGTCCCTCTAAACTTTCAGCTCATACAAGGAGAAGACTGATCAGAGATGCAGCCAAGAGGCCCATGATCACTCTGGATGAACTGCAGAGATCTACAGCTGAGGAGGAGACTCTGTCCATAGGACAACAATCAGTCGTATATTGCACAAATCTGGCCTTTATGGAAGAGTGGCAGAAGAAAGCCATTTCTTAAAGATATCCATAAAAAGTGTTGTTTTAAAGTTTGCCACAAGCCACCTGGAGACACACCAAACATGTGGAAGAAGGTGCTCCTGGTCAGATGAAACCAAAATTGAACTTTTGGCAACAATGCAAAACGTTATGTTTGGCGTAAAAAGCTTCTTACAGCTCATCACCCTGACCACACCATCCCCACTGTCAAACATGGTGGTGGCAGCATCATGGTTTGGGCCTGCTTTTCTTCAGCAGGGACAGGGAAGATGGTTAAAATTGATGGGAAGATGGATGGAGGGCCAAATACAGGACCATTCTGGAAGAAAACCTGATGGAGTCTGCAAAAGACCTGAGACTGGGACGGAATTTGTCTTCCAACAGACAATGATCCAAAACATAAAAGCAAAATCTACAATGGAATGGTTCAAAAATAAACATATCCAGGTGTTAGAATGGCCAAGTCAAAGTCCAGACCTGAATCCAATCGAGAATCTGTGGAAAGAACTGAAAACTGCTGTTCACAAATGCACTCCATCCAACCTCACTGAGCTCGAGCTGTTTTGCAAGGAGGAATGGGAAAAAATTCATTTCTCTATGTGCAAAACTGATAGAGACATGCCCCAAGCGACTTACAGCTGTAATCGCAGCAAGGTGGCGCTACAAAGTATTAACTGAAGGGGCTGAATAATTTTGCACGCCCAATTTTTGGTTTTTGATTTGTTAAAACAGTTTGAAATATCCAATAAATGTCAGAGCGACATTAATTCATGTTGTTGTAGAATGGATGTTTCAGCGGTTGACAAACATCGCATTCAATGATACCGAATTCCTAGCAGCAGATTAGTAATTAATATCAATGACTTGTTCTTATTCTGCTGGTATCGATAGTTTAAGAGTTTAACCATGGTATGGTTAAAAGATTCAGCAATGGTCTACATCCTTTGCCCTCTAATGGAGAAAACATGGTCTACTGAGAATTTCTCAAAGTTTTATTCGAATTGCAGAAAGGGGCTGTCCAGGATGCCTGACCCTAACTGGGCTCATGGGAGGTCCTCTGATTTAGTTCAACTCAAAAGGGAATTGGAGTTTCCTTCATTAAACAGTCCAAAATCACATTACACAATTTTACAAACAGTATCATACTCACTCATTCATCTTATACAACAATTAGATGCAAACCTCATATCTGAGGCTATTATATATACAGCATTATGGTAATGTGGCCGCACCGTCTCCTATGAGCTTCCCGAGTTGTAACAAATGGACCAGTTCGTAGCTGGATTCTTTTTATTTTTATTTAATTTAAATTTTACCCCTTTTCCTCCCCAATTTCATTGTATCCAATTGTTGTAGTAGCTACTATCTTGTCTCTCATCGCTACAACTCCCATACGGGCTCGGGAGAGACGAAGGTTGAAAGTCATGCGTCCTCCGATGCAGAAATTCCTTTGTTCTCTATGAAACTTCACTCTATCTCTATACTGTGTGGCCATGAGAGATCTCAGGAATTTACAACCTCTCTCTGACCACAGTAGCCTAGTTGAAGGAGGAAAGGGGAGGCAGGGAGAGGGGGATGGGGCACTGTACCCAAAGAGGGCAATGTCATGACAGTTGGTTATAGCCATTCAGTCCTGGCTTAATAGCGACATATTCAAAAGCCCTTCATTCGCTGATAAATATAGCTGTTATCAAATCCCTGAAGCTAGCAATATATATAGTTAATTATTAAATATATTACAACATTTTACATCTCATATTATGCTATGTTCAGTTGCATTTGCATATGAATACCCACTCAGTCATAATAAAATCCTCTCATAGACACTGAGCCTGCAGAGCGGAATCCTTTACTGTTCTATGGAGAGCACCTGTACTGGTCTGTAATGAGGCCCATTAGTTCCCAGTCTCGCTCCACACTGACTGAGATTTAATCCAAAATGGCACCTTATTCCCTACAAAGTGCACTGCTTTTGACCAGGTTTCACAGGGTATTGTGCATTATATAGGGAATAAGGTGCCATGTAGGACACAACTGGGTGGTGATAGCACACTGAATGGGTATGTTGTCTGATTGTATTCTGTACTAGGGCTTTAGTTGTCCATGCAGGCGTATATAAGTAGCCTTATTAAAATTAATTTCCCTTTCACAAAGTCTGTGTACCAAACGGCACTATATTTCCTACATAGTGCACTACTTTTGACCTGAGTTGCGGTCCAACTTAGTGCACTGTATAGGTAATAGGGTGCCAATTGGGTCCCCCAAAACACTGCATTTCTTCTACTGCTATAGCTAATCTCCTGCCTGAGTTAGGCACTTGTCAAATAATATGGGCCAGAGCTGCTTAGACAAATGTTCCTGCATTAGCATTTGAATATGAATTATATTCTAATCTACTTTTTTCTTTCTGGCAAATAAAAATAAATAAATTGAAACAAAATGTTTCTCCCTTCTGTTTCTCTAAGACTAGTCTTTTTGTTTTGTGCATCCAAAATGGCACCTCAGTTCCTTTTATACCAGATGGGATGGCATATCGCTGCAGAACTCTGTGGTAGCCATGCTGGTTTAAGTGTGTCTTGAATTCTAAATAAATCACAGTGTCACCAGCAAAACACCTCCACAACATTACACCTCCTCCTCTATGCTTCATGGTGGGAAATACACATGCAGAGATCATCCGTTCACCCACACCGCATCTCACAAAGACACAGAGGTTGGAACCAAAAATCTCCAGACCAAAGGACACATTTCCACCAGTCTAATGTCCATTGCTCGTGTTTCTTGGCCCAAGAAAGTATCTTATTTTTTATTGGTGTCCTTTAGTAGCGGTTTCTTTGAAGCAATTCGACCATAAAGTCCTGATTCTCCTCTGAACAGTTGATGTTGAGATGTGTCTGTTACTTGAACTCTGTGAAGCATTTATTTGGGCTGCAATTTCTGAGGCTGGTAGCTCTAATGAACTTATCCTCTACAGCAGAGGTAACTCTGGGTCTTCCTTTCCTGTGCCGGTCCTCATGAGAGCCAGTTTCATCATAGCGCTTGATGGTTTTTGCGACTGCACTTGAAAAAACTTTCAAAGTTCTTGAAATGTTCTGTGTTGACTGACCTTCATGTCTTAAAGTAATGATGGACTGTCATTTCTCTTTGCTTATTTGAGCTGTTCTTGTCATGATATGACTTGGTCTTTTACCAAATAGGGCTGTCTTCTGTATGCCCCCTACCTCCTAAAGATTTGAAAATGGACAAAGTTATCCTCCTCTATAAATCTGAGGATCCAAGGTCTTTTACAAATTATTGCCCAATATCTATACTACCATGTTTTTCAAAAAATCTAGAAAAACTGGTGTATAGAGAATGTTTAAATATTTAAATCAACATTGTATTCTATATGAGCACCAATATGATTTTCGTAAAGACTACAGATATGGCTCTTTTGCAACAATATTTACAGCCCTAAACAACAATGAATTACGCTTTTGGTATCTTTTTAGATTTATCCAAAGCGTTTGACACGGATCATCATGTAATATTACTTTCTAAATTGTCTTAAAGTTTTCATGATTTTACATATAATTGGTTAAATAGTTATATTTATGATATAGAAAAATGTGTTTATGCTAATGGCTGTGCATCTACCAGGGCCAAGATATCCTGTTGCGTCCCACAGGGTTCTATAATTGTACCTTGGTAATTCCTAATCTATATCAATGACCTTGTTCCTGTGCCTTCTACCGTACTTCCCATTCTCTTTGCTGATGATTCAAATTTTCTGAATGGTTTCTAATTATCTTTAAATTGAACTTTTATTCAAATATTGTATAAAAAAAGAAAAAAAGAGCCAGAATCTCAATTGGTGGGAATGAAATGGAACAGGTCACATCCATTAAATTCCTCAGAATTCTAATTGATTAACAGTTATCCTGGAAAGATCATATTACATGTTTTACTATAGCTTAATTTACCCATATCTAATTTACTGTTATAATGTCTGGGCGAGTACATTTTCCTCCTACCTACATAAATTACTTATCATACAAAATAAATGTGTGTAACGGCTTTCGTCTGGTGGAAGAGAAGCGGACCAAAATGCAGCGTGGTGGTTATTCATGTTCTTTAATAAAATGAACTCGACATGAAATAACTAAACAAAACAATAAATGTGTGAAAACCTATACAGCCTATCTGGTGACAATAAACACAGAGACAGGAACAATCACCCACGAAACACTCAAAGAATATGGCTGCCTAAATATGGTTCCCAATCAGAGACAACGATAAACACCTGCCTCTGATTGAGAACCACTCCAGACAGCCATAGACTATGCTAGATACCCCCACTAAGCCACACACCCAACACCTAACAACACTCCAAGACAAAACACACCACAATAAACCCATGTCACACCCCGGCCTGACCAAATAAATGCAGACAAACACAATATATTTCGACCAGGGTGTGACAATGTGCAAGACTAGCCACCTCATCTCATTACCTGGCTCCATCTGCACCTTTGTTTAAGAAACTCAATATTTTGTCTATTTACAACATTAATATACGGCAATTATGCATTTTCATCTACAAATACTCACACCTATCAGACAGTTTACGTAAACCCTTCAATGGATTCTTCCAGGTTAATTCTGAAATCCATCTATATAACACAAGACCCTACTCACTGCTGCACCTCACATAGGCAATTCTCTATCAGATACAGAGGTACCATACTCTGGAATTCTTAGCTTTACATTGCCAAAACCTCAATAACCCTCAATAACTTCAAGGCAAGACTGGGGGTCAGCCTGATGAACCAAACTACTCAGTGATCTCCTCCGTATAGCCCAACTCTCACACAATCATATGCACACACACATTTAAACAAAACATATACTGTATATTTTTTGTGATTGCTGATTGGTTCATTTCTACATTTATGATTAGTAAGTTATGTTATGTTTTAACAAATCTGTTTTATTTTTGTACTTATGTATTGTTTATTGTTTTGTTTGTGGTGTGGTTTTTGTAACAGCCCTTGGGTTTCCAAACACACCTGCACATTTATTATTTTTTTATCTGTATTGTTGTTTATCACTTATTTTCTTTGGTGCAAATAAATTCAACCTAAATTAAATTAAACCTAAAATGACTTATTTAGAGGCCTTCATCAATTGGCCTGGACCAGGCTGTGAGTAGCTGGTTTGAATTTATTTTAAAGATGATGCTGCTGGTGCTAAATCCGGTTCTCTGCATATTGTCACACCCTGACCATAGTTTGCTTTGTATGTTTCTATGTTTTGTTTGGTCTGGGTGTGTGCTGAGTGGGCATTCTATGTTGGATGTCTTGTTTGTCTATTTCTATGTTTAGCCTGATATGGTTCTCAATCAGAGGCAGGTGTGAGTCATAGTCTCTGATTGGGAACCATATTTAGGTAGCCTGTTTGGTGTTGGGTTTTGTGGGTGATTGTTCCTGTTCCTTGTTCCTGTACCAGCACCAGATAGGACTGTTTTGGGTTTTCACGTTTCTTGTTTTTTGTTAGTTTGTTCAT
>NW_027001048.1:0-7977 GCF_036934945.1 Oncorhynchus masou masou
ACACTGGGTTTGGTGGTTGGGAGGCTCTTTAAGTGTCTGGTATGTTCTCTGTCTGAGGTGAGACAGTCCTTTAAATAAGCCTGCTACTGCTGCAGCTCTCTTTATGTTGTGTGTGTGTCAGAGTATGGGGGTTAGTGTATGTGTGTGTGTGTGTGTGTGTGTCAGAGTATGGGGGTTAGAGTTAAAACCCATCATAAAAAATGACAAAGCACATGCATTTCAACTGTGACCCCGGGTCTAAAGCCCTCTCACAAAGGAGAGGGGACGTGTGTCTAGTCTATAAAAGTATTCTGGCCAGACCGGGGAACTGAGTGTGTTTGGGCTGGGGTGTAAAGTTAACCAGCCAATCGGCCCCTCCCTGGGACTCAGACTGGCTGGTTACTGACACTGAGGGGGGCCAGGAGAACTGAGGGCTTTAAGCCAAGCAGGAGCTTCAGCCTTAACCAACCACCTACACAGTGTAATGTAGTTTACAACAGTTCAATCAGGAAGGCTGGTCTGAATGCTTGTTTCACTTCATCCTGTAAGCAGAACACAATTCACTGTTTTCTATTCTACGGGCATAGTGGGAATAAAGACAAACATATCTTCAGCATGGCGTCTTGTTTCTTCTCCTGTTTCCTGTTAGCCATGTGAGGAACGTCACTCACCTATTTACCTTTAGCCAATCAGCACGGCCCAGTAATGCACATTCCTCACGCTGACTGTTCACCCTATGAGCTCACTCTTGCAATTATCACCTTCCTCTCTCTCAACCAATGGGTGTACATCTTGGGACGTATTTATATGTCAACTTACCCATGTTCTCTCGCTTGCTGTTTTTCAACAAGAGTTTTCGACAACCACTATTTAATAAAATGCAATATTGCATTGTGTCTCGGATGTTGATTCAGCTGAGCCTGTACTCTATTGAACTGATGTCTGCCATCTTGGACATTGACAAATGTCATCCACACAATAAAGAATGTAGTAATGATCAACAGTGACAGTTTGGGAGATGGACAGATATCCAGTGGGGTTATCCTTTACCTTGAGGCTCAGTAGTGTGCCTGTTGTAGTGTCTTTAACAGACTGTGGCGTGCACTACTGATGTCTACTATATAGTAGTGTGCCTGTTGTAGAGTCTTTAACAGACTGTGGCGTGCACTACTGATGTCTACTATATAGTAGTGTGCCTGTTGTAGTGTCTTTAACAGACTGTGGCGTGCACTACTGATGTCTACTATATAGTAGTGTGCCTGTTGTAAGTCTTTAACAGACTGGCGTGCACTACTGATGTCTACTATATAGTAGTGTGCCTGTTGTAGTGTCTTTAACAGACTGTGGCGTGCACTACTGATGTCTACTATATAGTAGTGTGCCTGTTGTAGAGTCTTTAACAGACTGTGGCGTGCACTACTGATGTCTACTATATAGTAGTGTGCCTGTTGTAGTGTCTTTAACAGACTGTGGCGTGCACTACTGATGTCTACTATATAGTAGTGTGCCTGTTGTAGAGTCTTTAACAGACTGTGGCGTGCACTACTGATGTCTACTATATAGTAGTGTGCCTGTTGTAGAGTCTTTAACAGACTGTGGCGTGCACTACTGATGTCTACTATATAGTAGTGTGCCTGTTGTGTAGTGTCTTTAACAGACTGTGGCGTGCACTACTGATGTCTACTATATAGTAGTGTGCCTGTTGTAGAGTCTTTAACAGACTGTGGCGTGCACTACTGATGTCTACTATATAGTAGTGTGCCTGTTGTAGTGTCTTTAACAGACTGTGGCGTGCACTACTGATGTCTACTATATAGTAGTGTGCCTGTTGTAGTGTCTTTAACAGACTGTGGCGTGCACTACTGATGTCTACTATATAGTAGTGTGCCTGTTGTAGTGTCTTTAACAGACTGTGGCGTGCACTACTGATGTCTACTATATAGTAGTGTGCCTGTTGTAGTGTCTTTAACAGACTGTGGCGTGCACTACTGATGTCTACTATATAGTAGTGTGCCTGTTGTAGAGTCTTTAACAGACTGTGGCGTGCACTACTGATGTCTACTATATAGTAGTGTGCCTGTTGTAGAGTCTTTAACAGACTGTGGCGTGCACTACTGATGTCTACTATATAGTAGTGTGCCTGTTGTAGTGTCTTTAACAGACTGTGGCGTGCACTACTGATGTCTACTATATAGTAGTGTGCCTGTTGTAGTGTCTTTAACAGACTGTGGCGTGCACTACTGATGTCTACTATATAGTAGTGTGCCTGTTGTAGTGTCTTTAACAGACTGGCGTGCACTACTGATGTCTACTATATAGTAGTGTGCCTGTTGTAGAGTCTTTAACAGACTGTGGCGTGCACTACTGATGTCTACTATATAGTAGTGTGCCTGTTGTAGTGTCTTTAACAGACTGTGGCGTGCACTACTGATGTCTACTATATAGTAGTGTGCCTGTTGTAGTGTCTTTAACAGACTGTGGCGTGCACTACTGATGTCTACTATATAGTAGTGTGCCTGTTGTAGTGTCTTTAACAGACTGTGGCGTGCACTACTGATGTCTACTATATAGTAGTGTGCCTGTTGTAGTGTCTTTAACAGACTGTGGCGTGCACTACTGATGTCTACTATATAGTAGTGTGCCTGTTGTAGAGTCTTTAACAGACTGTGGCGTGCACTACTGATGTCTACTATATAGTAGTGTGCCTGTTGTAGAGTCTTTAACAGACTGTGGCGTGCACTACTGATGTCTACTATATAGTAGTGTGCCTGTTGTAGTGTCTTTAACAGACTGTGGCGTGCACTACTGATGTCTACTATATAGTAGTGTGCCTGTTGTAGTGTCTTTAACAGACTGTGTGCGTGCACTACTGATGTCTACTATATAGTAGTGTGCCTGTTGTAGTGTCTTTAACAGACTGTGGCGTGCACTACTGATGTCTACTATATAGTAGTGTGCCTGTTGTAGTGTCTTTAACAGACTGTGGCGTGCACTACTGATGTCTACTATATAGTAGTGTGCCTGTTGTAGTGTCTTTAACAGACTGTGGCGTGCACTACTGATGTCTACTATATAGTAGTGTGCCTGTTGTAGTGTCTTTAACAGACTGTGGCGTGCACTACTGATGTCTACTATATAGTAGTGTGCCTGTTGTAGTGTCTTTAACAGACTGTGGCGTGCACTACTGATGTCTACTATATAGTAGTGTGCCTGTTGTAGTGTCTTTAACAGACTGTGGCGTGCACTACTGATGTCTACTATATAGTAGTGTGCCTGTTGTAGAGTCTTTAACAGACTGTGGCGTGCACTACTGATGTCTACTATATAGTAGTGTGCCTGTTGTAGTGTCTTTAACAGACTGTGGCGTGCACTACTGATGTCTACTATATAGTAGTGTGCCTGTTGTAGTGTCTTTAACAGACTGTGGCGTGCACTACTGATGTCTACTATATAGTAGTGTGCCTGTTGTAGTGTCTTTAACAGACTGTGGCGTGCACTACTGATGTCTACTATATAGTAGTGTGCCTGTTGTAGTGTCTTTAACAGACTGTGGCGTGCACTACTGATGTCTACTATATAGTAGTGTGCCTGTTGTAGAGTCTTTAACAGACTGTGGCGTGCACTACTGATGTCTACTATATAGTAGTGTGCCTGTTGTAGTGTCTTTAACAGACTGTGGCGTGCACTACTGATGTCTACTATATAGTAGTGTGCCTGTTGTAGAGTCTTTAACAGACTGTGGCGTGCACTACTGATGTCTACTATATAGTAGTGTGCCTGTTGTAGTGTCTTTAACAGACTGTGGCGTGCACTACTGATGTCTACTATATAGTAGTGTGCCTGTTGTAGTGTCTTTAACAGACTGTGGCGTGCACTACTGATGTCTACTATATAGTAGTGTGCCTGTTGTAGTGTCTTTAACAGACTGTGGCGTGCACTACTGATGTCTACTATATAGTAGTGTGCCTGTTGTAGTGTCTTTAACAGACTGTGGCGTGCACTACTGATGTCTACTATATAGTAGTGTGCCTGTTGTAGTGTCTTTAACAGACTGTGGCGTGCACTACTGATGTCTACTATATAGTAGTGTGCCTGTTGTAGAGTCTTTAACAGACTGTGGCGTGCACTACTGATGTCTACTATATAGTAGTGTGCCTGTTGTAGAGTCTTTAACAGACTGTGGCGTGCACTACTGATGTCTACTATATAGTAGTGTGCCTGTTGTAGTGTCTTTAACAGACTGTGGCGTGCACTACTGATGTCTACTATATAGTAGTGTGCCTGTTGTAGAGTCTTTAACAGACTGTGGCGTGCACTACTGATGTCTACTATATAGTAGTGTGCCTGTTGTAGTGTCTTTAACAGACTGTGGCGTGCACTACTGATGTCTACTATATAGTAGTGTGCCTGTTGTAGAGTCTTTAACAGACTGTGGCGTGCACTACTGATGTCTACTATATAGTAGTGTGCCTGTTGTAGTGTCTTTAACAGACTGTGCGTGCACTACTGATGTCTACTATATAGTAGTGTGCCTGTTGTAGAGTCTTTAACAGACTGTGGCGTGCACTACTGATGTCTACTATATAGTAGTGTGCCTGTTGTAGTGTCTTTAACAGACTGTGGCGTGCACTACTGATGTCTACTATATAGTAGTGTGCCTGTTGTAGTCTTTAACAGACTGTGAGTGCACTACTGATGTCTACTATAGTAGTGTGCCTGTTGTAGTGTCTTTAACAGACTGTGGCGTGCACTACTGATGTCTACTATATAGTAGTGTGCCTGTTGTAGAGTCTTTAACAGACTGTGGCGTGCACTACTGATGTCTACTATATAGTAGTGTGCCTGTTTGTAGAGTCTTTAACAGACTGTAGCGTGCACTACTGATGTCTACTATATAGTAGTGTGCCTGTGTAGAGTCTTTAACAGACTGTGGCGTGCACTACTGATGTCTACTATAGTAGTGTGCCTGTTGTAGAGTCTTTAACAGACTGGCGTGCACTACTGATGTCTACTATATAGTAGTGTGCCTGTTGTAGTGTCTTTAACCAGACTGTGGCGTGCACTACTGATGTCTACTATATAGTAGTGTGCCTGTTGTAGAGTCTTTAACAGACTGGCGTGCACTACTGATGTCTACTATATAGTAGTGTGCCTGTTGTAGAGTCTTTAACAGACTGTGGCGTGCACTACTGATGTCTACTATATAGTAGTGTGCCTGTTGTAGAGTCTTTAACAGACTGGCGTGCACTACTGATGTCTACTATATAGTAGTATTGCCTGTTGTAGAGTCTTTAACAGACTGTGGCGTGCACTACTGATGTCTATATAGTAGTGTGCCTGTTGTAGTGTCTTTAACAGACTGTGGCGTGCACTACTGATGTCTACTATATAGTAGTGTGCCTGTTGTAGTGTCTTTAACAGACTGTAGGCGTGCACTACTGATGTCTACTATATAGTAAGTGTGCCTGTTGTAGTGTCTTTAACAGACTGTGGCGTGCACTACTGATGTCTACTATATAGTAGTGTGCCTGTTGCCAGTGTCTTTAACAGACTGGCGTGCACTACTGATGTCTACTATATAGTAGTGTGCCTGTTGTAGAGTCTTTAACAGACTGTGGCGTGCACTACTGATGTCTACTATATAGTAGTGTGCCTGTTGTAGTGTCTTTAACAGACTGGCGTGCACTACTGATGTCTACTATATAGTAGCCTGTGCCTGTTGTACTGATGTCTTTAAGTAGTGTGCCTGTGGCATTAACAGACTGGCGTGCACTACTGATGTCTACTATATAGTAGTGTGCCTGTTGTAGTGTCTTTAACAGACTGTGGCGTGCACTACTGATGTCTACTATATAGTAGTGTGCCTGTTGTAGTGTCTTTAACAGACTGTGGCGTGCACTACTGATGTCTACTATATAGTAGTGTGCCTGTTGTAAGAGTCTTTAACAGACTGTGGCGTGCACTACTGATGTCTACTATATAGTAGTGTGCCTGTTGTAGAGTCTTTAACAGACTGTGGCGTGCACTACTGATGTCTACTATATAGTAGTGTGCCTGTTGTAGTGTCTTTAACAGACTGTGGCGTGCACTACTGATGTCTACTATATAGTAGTGTGCCTGTTGTAGTGTCTTTAACAGACTGGCGTGCACTACTGATGTCTACTATATAGTAGTGTGCCTGTTGTAGTGTCTTTAACAGACTGTGTGGCGTGCACTACTGATGTCTACTATATAGTAGTGTGCCTGTTGTAGAGTCTTTAACAGACTGTGGCGTGCACTACTGATGTCTACTATATAGTAGTGTGCCTGTTGTAGAGTCTTTAACAGACTGTGACGTGCACTATGATGTCTACTATATAGTAGTGTGCCTGTTGTAGAGTCTTTAACAGACTGTGGCGTGCACTACTGATGTCTACTATATAGTAGTGTGCCTGTTGTAGTGTCTTTAACAGACTGGCGTGCACTACTGATGTCTACTATATAGTAGTGTGCCTGTTGTAGAGTCTTTAACAGACTGTGGCGTGCACTACTGATGTCTACTATATAGTAGTGTGCCTGTTGTAGAGTCTTTAACAGACTGTGGCGTGCACTACTGATGTCTACTATATAGTAGTGTGCCTGTTGTAGAGTCTTTAACAGACTGTGGCGTGCACTACTGATGTCTACTATATAGTAGTGTGCCTGTTGTAGAGTCTTTAACAGACTGTGGCGTGCACTACTGATGTCTACTATATAGTAGTGTGCCTGTTGTAGTGTCTTTAACAGACTGTGGCGTGCACTACTGATGTCTACTATATAGTAGTGTCCTTTGCAGAATGTCCATAAAACTTTACCTTGTTCTTAGTGTCTGTGTTGCGGCTCATCTGCCTCCTCTCATCATCCCAGCGAGCTGTAGCCTCCTTCAACTGCCTCTCCTTCTCCTGCTGCTGCCGCAAGCCCTCCTCCTTAGCACCACACACTGACGTCTGCAGCTCCGCTATTAACTATGGAGAGAGGGATGAGAGAGACAGATTAGATGGGAGAGGGAGAAGGGGGTGATGGGTTGGGATGAGAGAGATACAGATTAGATGGGAGAGGGAGAAGGGGGTGATGGGTTGGGATGAGAGAGATACAGATTAGATGGGAGAGGGAGAAGGGGGGTGATGGGTTGGGATAGAGAGAGTCACAGATGAGATGGGAGAGGGAGAAGGGTGTGATGGGTTGGGATGAGAGAGACACAGATGAGATGGGAGGGGAGAAGGGGTGATGGGTTGGGATGAGAGAGACACAGATAAGATGGGAGAGGGAGAAGGGGTGATAGGTTGGGATGAGAGAGACACAGATGAGATGGGAGAGGGAGAAGGGGTGATGGGTTGGGATGAGAGAGACACAGATGAGATGGGAGAGGGAGAAGGGGGTGATGGGTTGGGATAGAGAGAGACACAGATGAGATGGGAGAGGGAGAAGGGGTGATGGGTTGGGATGAGAGAGACACAGATGAGATGGGAGAGGGAGAAGGGGGTGATGGGTTGGGATGAGAGAGACACAGATTAGATGGGAGAGGGAGAAGGGGGTGATGGGTTGGGATGAGAGAGTCACAGATGAGATGGGAGAGGGAGAAGGGGGTGATGGGTTGGGATGAGAGAGACACAGATGAGATGGGAGAGGGAGAAGGGGGTGATGGGTTGGGATGAGAGAGACACAGATGAGATGGGAGAGGGAGAAGGGGGTGATAGGTTGGGATGAGAGAGACACAGATGAGATGGGAGGGGGAGAAGGGGGTGATAGGTTGGGATGAGAGAGACACAGATTAGATGGGAGAGGAGAAGGGGGTGATGGGTTGGGATGAGAGAGTCACAGATGAGATGGGAGAGGGAGAAGGGGGTGATGGGTTGGGATGAGAGAGACACAGATGAGATGGGAGAGGGGAGAAGGGGGTGATGGGTTGGGATGAGAGAGACACAGATGAGATGGGAGAGGGAGAAGGGGTGATAGGTTGGGATGAGAGAGACACAGATT